>NC_056737.1:1845248024-1845303024 GCF_019279795.1 Protopterus annectens
CACAACTTTTAATAGCAAACCATAACCTGAAAAAAACACTAACATATAAGGTACTCATGGGATAACAAATATGATCTAGAATCTAGTTTAAGAGTATTCACCAAAAATGTTAATCTAAGGGTCATTCATCAATTAAAGGTGTAACATTTTGGATTACTTATCTTAAAACACAGCTAGAACTTAATCCAGTACAGGACTGTAGGAAGGCAAAGGCTTCTCCTGGCACTCATTGGGAACAAGGCACACACACACACACACACACACACACACACACACACACACACACACACACACACACACACACACACACACACACACACACACATATTCTCACACTCAACACACATCACACACATTTGGGCAATTAAGAGAATTGTCAAGGGATTCTCTGATTCACCTATCTTATTATTATCAAGTGTAAACCAGGAAAGTCTACAAAATTACAAAAACAGGTCAAAAATACTCAGTACAAATGATCACTTTATGATGGATAATAAAGACTGTCTACCTTCCGTTTATAATCCAGAGAGTTCAGCATATCCTGCAGTCTTAAAACTTCCTGCTTCATAGTTGCTACAGGAATGTTTCTGTCACAGTTATCTGATCAAGGACAAAAACAACCATTATCATGTTAGTAGAAGAACATAGTGAATGTTTGCTGGCACTTAAAAATTCATATAAATATAATGCCATGTCATAATTCATGCAAAATTTCTTGTTGTAAGTCAAAATTAACATAGCCAAGTTACGGACTTGGATTTACCAGTAATTCTTTATACCAGTATTCAGTGGGAATGCCCAGTACTGTATGCAGCTTCTTTACTACAGCATGTAAAAATGTGGTGAATGACATGCATAAATCATTACAGCATATAGAGCAGAATAACAAATCTTCATAACTGAACTGAATACTACTCTCCAGATGATTATCAGTTACTGCTATTCAGAGTTGGCTAAAATCACATATTCCTTTTAATGAAATCACCCATGAAGTTACAAAGTATACTATAATGAGACAACTGCTAAAGGAGTTGGGGACTACAGCTATTTAATAAAGACTCCTTAAGTTACCTTAGCACTATAAATATGGCATTCATTACAGTAATTCATCATAAAACTGAGAATAAAACCTCCAGAACACATACAAAATATCAGCTCTTAATCAGTGAATTTACTTATGGAAAATACATCATTTAGATATATTTTACAAATGTATATTAAAAAGGGTTAATGTGTCATATTGCATTATGTTACAAGTGAAGTATTTAAGACAGTCATTATTTTACACATAAAGTATTTAAAGACATGTAAAAATCAACTACCAATCATTAGCGGACCGGA
Source organism: Protopterus annectens (assembly GCF_019279795.1). Lineage (NCBI taxonomy): Eukaryota > Metazoa > Chordata > Ceratodontiformes > Protopteridae > Protopterus > Protopterus annectens. The sequence continues at coordinate 1,845,249,366 of NC_056737.1, forward strand.
GTTCCGCTGTGGCGACCCCTAACCGGGAAAAGCTGAAAGACACAACAACAACAACTTTTCATATTTCTGTTATGTAAACTAAATAACACATTCATAGACTCCTGATGTTTAGTTTCAAGCTTAAGATCTGCTGGCATTTGAGATGTTGGACTGCCATTATGCCACTTTGGAATCTGCCATTACCTGCACACTTATCACTGCTATTTTCAAACATTTTTAGTGATGTGCTTAAAAGCATTATGAGTGGTACTTTATTATTCCAAATTTTTGTTAATTAATGGGTAATGAATCTGTCCTCTGTTTTCTGTTATTTATGTTAATGTTAAGCAATTGACACAGAAAATAGAAGTTATGTACTTACCATAACGTTCCATGTGAGTTGCTTATCTCGCCTTTATTCTCACTGATGGGTTCTGAGCCGATCCTCAGCTCCGACACGGCCAATGATAGCAAGCTCTAAGTTTGCCAGTAGCTCGAGACCAAGCCCCTTATCCCACAATGCACTGCTGGAATTACCTCAGATCTTGTTTGCTGCGAATAACATTATATACATATATATATATATATACATATATACAACATATATATATATATATATATATATATATATATATATATATACCCTTATATATATATATATATATATATATATATATATATATATATATATATATATATATATATATGTATACAAAGAACACTTCCCAAAGGGGAAGAAGAAATATTGAATAACCAGGATGGTACTAGCCTCTAAGTCAACAGTCAGCCAGGAGGGGGAAGGAGGGAGGGACGTGAGAATAAAGGCGAGATAAACAACTCACAATGAACGTTATGGTAAGTACATAACTTCTACATGTGAAGTTGTTAAATCTCGCTGTTTATTCTCACTGATGGGTAGCGTCCCTAGCACCCTCAACCTTGGGTGGCTCATGGGAGTATGTTCTTCAGTACCGTAGAACCAAAGGAAGACCTGTCCCTAGAAGCCTTATCTACTTTGTAATGTGTGATAAAGGTATGAGGCTTAGACCAAGTGCCTGCAGCGCAAATATTGTCAAGGGGTAATTTAGCTTGAAAAGCAGAAGAGGTAGAGACAGCTCTGGTAGAAAGAGCTTTTGGTTTGTGTGTTAAAGGCATGTTTGCATTCTCATAAACAAAGGATATACAATCGAATAGCCATTTAGATAAAGTTGTTTTAGCCACTGGATTGCCTTTTCTGGCTTCTGAGAAGGATACAAAAAGTTGGTCTGATTTCCTAATATCCTTAGTTCTGTCAAGATAAAATCTGAGCTGTCTGTGAACATCAAGTTTGTGGAGCATATATTCCAATTTGCTAGAGTGGTTGGGGAAAAAGACTGGCAGTTCAATGACCTGATTGATATTTGACTCAGAACAGGCTTTAGGTAAAAATAAGAGGTTTGTTCTGAGAGATACTCTATCAGCATGGAAGATCATGTAGGGTGGTCTGATATATAATGCTTGAAGTTCTGACACTCTGCGGGCAGACATAATGGCCACAAGAAATATTGTTTTCCAAGATAAAAATTTTAAACCACAAGAAGATGCTGGTTCAAAAGGGGGAAGACTAATTTGAGACAGCATAAGGTTTAAATTCCAGGGAGAAAAGGGAATTTTGATTGGAGGTCTCATATGAAGAACGCCTTTAAGGAAGGTTTTAGATAATTTATGGCTCATACTATTTAAGCCACCAAGACCAAGGTGAAAATTTGAGATGGCAGCTAACTGAACTCGAACTGTAGCAGCTGCTGCCCCTTCCTTAAAAAATTTTGTTAGAAATTCTAAAATCGAAGATAGCAGAGCTAGGAAAGGGTCAATGTTCTGCACATTGGCCCAAATTGAAAACCTTTTCCATTTACTGCCATATAACTTCCTGGTAGATGGCTTGTGAGAAGACAAGAGAATCTGTCTTGTATCTTCTGAAAGTTCTGAAGTTTCAGGGACTGCAGAGAAGGATGAAGATCCATTGATGGGTGAGTCAGAAGGTCCGGAACTGGGTCCAGGATCCATGGATCTTCCAACAGATAATGGTGGAGAAACGGAAACCAAATCTGTCAAGGCCAGTAGGGGGCTATGAGTATAACAGTCCTTCCCAGCGATTTTGCTTTCTGTAAAAATCTGGGTATTAATGAGAAGGGTGGAAATGCATAAAGGAGACCCGGGGGCCAATCGTGTAAAAGTGCATCTCTCGAGGGATGACCGGGAGGTAGTATTAGGGCAAAGTAGCTTCTGCATTTTGAATTGATGTGGCTGGCAAAAAGGTTGCAGCAAGGTTGACCCCATTTGCGGAAAATCAACTCCGTAACCTGTTGTTTGAGAGACCACTCATGAGGGTGTAATATTGTCCTGCTTAGCTTGTCCGCTATCACGTTGGATTTCCCCGGGATGTGCGTTGCTAACAGAAAACACTGGGATGACATAGCCCATTGCCAGACCCTGAGGGCTTCTCGACAAAGGGGGTAAGACTTGGTTCCGCCCTGTTTGTTCACGTACCAGACTACTGACATGTTGTCGGTCTGAACTGCAATAGTCCCTAGAGGGAGAGAGTCCTGAAAGCACTGCAACGCCAGAAGTACCACTCTCAACTCTAGAACATTGATATGCAGATGTGATTCTTGATCTGTCCATGTGCCTTGGGCAGTCTTTCCCTGAAAATGCCCCCCACAGCCTATCAGGGAAGCGTCCGTGGTCACAGTGGCTACTGTGGGGGGGAGAACAAAGGGTCTTCTGATTGTGACATGGAGAGACGTCAACCACCACATGAAGGTCTCTCCTGCAAGAATCCATGATAAGAATCATGTGGTGCATTGGTAGTTTCTGGTAAGACCACTGAGCGAAGAGGAGCCATTGAAAAATTCACATATGCATCCTTGCGAGTGGTATAGCCAGGATTGCTGCCGCCATCAAACCTAGTACTTTCAATACTTCCGCTGCTGTAGCTTTGTTCTTTGACACCAGTGAGCTGACGTTTTGGCGGAGAAGAGAGACTCTTTCGATAGGGAGACATTGAGTGGTAGTTGAGGTATCTAACTCTGCTCCTATAAAAACGGTATGCTGAGATGGTGATAAGGCAGACTTTTCGAAGTTGATTGTAATGCCTAATTGATGGCAGAGTGTCAGAGTGTATTGTGTTCCCTGAGTCAATTGATGCCTGGTGGTAGCGGTGAGGAGTCAGTCGTCTAGGTATGGAAACACCTGGAATCCTAGATGCCTCAGGTGAGCCGTGACCACTGCCATGCATTTGGAGAACACTCTGGGGGCTTTAGTGAGACCAAAGGGCAGGGCTCGAAACTGGTAATGATTGGCTTCCAGCCGGAAGCGCAGATGATCTCTGGAGCGTCTGTTCATTTTTATGTGATAGTACGCGTCCTTGAGATCTATGGAGCACATCCAATCTCCTTTCCCTAAGAAGGGAAGAATGGACTGAAGCGTGACCATTCGGAACTTCTCTTTCTTTATGAACTGGTTGAGTCTGTTGAGGTCCAAGATAGGTCTCCAGTCCCCTGTTTTCTTTGGTACCAAAAAGAATCTTGAGTAAGTTCCAAATCTGACTTGGTCTGCTGGGACTGATTGGATGACTCTTTTTTCTAGCAATCTGCGGACCTCTACAATTGCTTGTTCCCTGAGATTGGGTGGAACATCTGGGATTTTCTTTATAGGAATGGGAGGGGTAAAGAATGGTATGAAACATCCTCTGGAAATGATGCTTTGTACCCAAGTATCCGATGTTATGTTTATCCAGGCTTCTGGGTACAAAGACAAGTGACCCCAGACTGCCTCCAGAGCCGAACAGTTGGGCCCCCTTTCAGGGGCGCTGGTAGGACTGACCGGAGAACTGACCCCTGTCACCTTGTTGCTGCGGACCCCCTCTACCACGGGGGAGGCATCTTTCGTTATAACCCCCTCCTCTGCCTCTAGAGGGGGTTTCTTCACGTGTGTCCTGAAAGGCTGCCTGAGTTTTTCGGAACCACATCCCTCCCCCCCCCAGGGCCCTTGGGGTAGGGCCGAGTAGGGGTGGAAAAATGGACCCCAAAGGCAGATAAGGTCTTGCCTTCCTGCTCACACCTGGTTAAATTTTCCCTTACTTTGGGCCCAAACAGTGATGAGCCAACAAATGGGGTATTAATAAAGGAAGACTTAAAGGGTTCCGCAAAGGAACAGAGATGCATCCAGGTTTGTCTTCGAAGAGCAATGCCCGAACTAGCGGCTCTACTCGAACCATCTCCTGCATAGGATATGAGATGCATGGAGGAGTTCACCACTGAGTTTAGGATAGAGAGCTGGGCAGGCATTGACTTTGTCGGCCATTCCTGCAGCTACCGTACCCTGGAGAGTATCTCCTAGCTCTTTCAGGAGATCTCTCTGTTGTCTTGTAAAATGGGTTAAGTAGTTCAGTGATCGCAGAGAAAAAGTCACTGAACTAAACATGCACTTCCCATATCTATCCATAACCCTAGAATCTCTGTTAGGGGGATGGACAGAAGAGGATGTCTCAGATACTTCCTTTCTGGTGGCTGCAGCTACCACCATGGCATCAACAGGCACTCCTTTTGTCAAAAATGGCTTGTCCACTGGGGCAGATATGAATTTATTGGGTTTACGAGGGACAGGTTCCATGGTCTCCGGTGACTCTCACGCCTTACGAGAGATCAGTTCCATGAGCTCGTAGTAAGGCGGAGACACCCAAGAAGTGGAAGGTTGAGACCCGAAAGCCTTCAGGAGCACAGACTCATCCTCAGTAGGGGTCTTGGACTGCCAATCACACCTCTGACTAAGAATCTCTAGCAACTCTGCAAAGGAGATATCCTCAGAGGGGGATCGAGGGGACCCTTCTAACTCATCTAAGTCCATGTCAGATGTCAAAAACTCCTGTGGGTAGTCTAAGTGCCACATATTGCACAGTCCCTTCCTGGGCACCTTCTCAGTGGGGGGATCTGGGAAGGTCTCAGAAGAGCAGGGGACACCCTGTGGGGGTACTTGAGGCTCGAGGTCTCCATGCTTAGAGGGATTGGTAGATGAAGAAGCAGACACAGGAGCTTGAGGGGAAAGGGAAAGCTGAACCAATGCTGATGTTGTCTTTGGAGACAAAACTCTCCTCATAGCATCGAAGGCACCATGGCTCCGACGAGAAGGAGTGGACGGACCCGAGAGTACCGTCCGATCCTCCTGCACTGAAACCCTGGGCTCTGAGCCCGAGGTAGGAGCCGAGCTCATCTGAGCCGAAGCCCCAAGAGGAAGAGTCGGCACCAACAAGTCAGTGCGACTATCCTCCCTGGACCCAAAGGGAGAGCGTCGGCTCCTAGAGCCCTCAGTCGGCGCCAAGGACATCCGAGTACATGGAGCCGATAACACCAGGGCGGGTATCGGCTCCAAGGGTTCGACCACCATCAGTTCAATTTCCTTTGGCTCCGAGAGTCCAGTACGGCTTGGAGGAGGAATAGACAAATTCGGTTCCATGGTCTTCGGTACCAACGAGCTGGTCAGGGCCGACAACAATTTGACAAGTCCTGGTGCCTGTAAAAGCTTCTGCACTAGCCGATCCATGTCCAAATCTGAAAGGCTGACTAAAGACTTAGCTGAATGCAATGAAGGTGCTGACTGGAGCAGAGATGAAGAAGGAACTTCAGAGACCGGCTCCAATACTGAGAGCTAGCTCCGAATCAAAGGTACACTCAGTTCCGATGACTGTGGAACCGATGACCCTCCTTCTGAAATCTTAGCCTTTTTAGAGACCTTATCTGAAGACTTGGATTTTGAGGATTTGGAGGACGTACTACACCCTAATGGCTACTCAAAACTTCTGAAAAAGATTGCTGTAGCAATCCCCTGTCTATAAGTTTCCTCCTTCTCTCCAAGAGGACTCTTGAAGAAAAGGAGTGGCAAATGCTACAGGTGTCTTGAAGGTGTTTAGCCCCCAGACAGTAGACACACTGAATGTGTCCGTCAGTGACGGACATTTTCTGCCCACAATCTGGGCATTTGTTGAATCCTGATTTGGGATAGGATTTCTCCCTATCGTCCGACATACTTAAGAGAAAAAACAGTAAATTAGATCCAGAAACAACTAAGCCCAATCCAGGCACTATCTATAACAGTATTTTATATATATATATATATATATATATATATATATATACAAATATAGGGCTAAGAGGCCAACAGAAAAAGCCCGACTATTATAAGGATTAATAGTAGAGAAAAAAGCGCTAAAGGCCCACACAAACTAAGAAGCCAACAAGGCCCTAAACTATTTATACTATCTAAGTATTTAACTATAGAGTAAATATAATAGTACTAACACACACTATATTTTTTAAACAAAAAAGAAAACTTTTTTTATAGACTTGCTGTTAATTTTTTTCATAAATGGTCCGAGCTAGCTGGATCACCGAGATCTCTCTTGCTGCAGCAAACTAGATCTGAGGTAATTCCAGCAGTGCATTGTGGGATAAGGGGCTTGGTCTCAAGCTACTGGCAAACCTTGAGCTTGCAATTAGCTGTGTCGGAGCCGAGGATCTGCTCCGAACTCATCAGTGAGAATAAACGGCGAGATTTAACAACTTCACATTCATAGTTTTGGCTGTGCAAAATGTACATTCCAGTCAGAAGTATCACTATATGCCATGCAGCAGTCCCCTCAAAGAAGTCTGTAGGTAACAAAGAACAAAAAGAGCTTCTGTAAATAACCAGAGAATGCTATGTTTTCTATCCCTTTGTTTTCTTCAACAGCCTCTGAACTTTTTGAACTATATCAGCTGGCTTACTTTTTGGGCTGCAGAATGTGACGTTACATTCTATAGCTGGCCAGATCAGTGAATGACATTGTGTCAGTGGCACAAGAGGTAGCACACTTGCCTTTGGTGCAGAAGGTTGTGAGTTCTATTCTCACACCAGCTAGATCAACTGCTGACACTGCAGTGCAGCATAAGGGGGATGCTGCACTCTTTAATAATGCTGTCCTTTGGATGAGATGTTAAACTGAAGCACCATCTGCTTGAGTTGGTGGTAGCTCAGATATATACAAAAGATCCTATGGCAACTATCAAAAAGAATTGGGGTCCTTTAATCAATACAACATAAATGAAACATAACTTACATATTTAGAAAATATACACACTTAAGGACACATAGCCTCAGACTGCTATATACCATCACCATTATTCTTTCATAACTGACACTCCTTCTTCCATAACCAAAATGTGATTTTTGCAATATACCAGCCAAAATCCATTTGCCATTAAACAAAATTTCATTCAGCCTTTCATTTCAAATAGCCCATATAACATAAAATAAATTCTTATCTACTTCCCACATATTCTTTCTTCTAGTATCCATACTTAATCATATTCATACCTATATTGTTTATGTCATTAATATTATCAAAACAAATTTCTTCATACAACTTTTTCCAGAGTTTGACCAATGTTTTACATTTAAAAAAGCATGCTCTACTGCCCCCCCACACAAAACAAACACACTATTTCAATTTTCTTTTTGTATAGTATATTCTCCTTTACCAGTAACTTCTTTATTACCAGTCTCCATAGGAAATCCTGACACTTTACTATCTTAGTCCACCACTTTTTCTGTACTTTAATGGCTTTTATCACTTCTTCTTCTTCTGGGAAATTTTCTTTTGGATTTACATAATAATATAGTTTCACCACAATATTGTACCACTTCTCTATATGATCCATTTTCATTTTCCATGTTAGTATTTTTCTTGATAATTTTTTAATTTCTTCATTTATATCATATTTATCTCTTTCTTATTCTCATTATCTCCCAAAATGTTTGTAATTATTGGTAAACATTTTCTCTATTAATTTATCATTCCCTTCATTTATTCACTTTAATATATATATATATATATATATATATATATATATATATATATATATATATATATACATATATTGCACAATTTCTTTTTCATATATTTCTGGGGACATATATGCTATTTTTCCAATTAAAACAGAATTCACCACATAAACCTTTTTCTTGAATGCTAATCTAGAAGTCATCCACAAAAGACATATTTCTTTCATTTATTTTATCAAACACTCCCATTGACTCATGACTACATCGTTTTCCCCATATTTTAACAAAGTTACTTCACTCACTGAAAAATACACCCCTTCAACTTTCACAACATCACCCAAACCTTTACTTTTATCCTTATTCAAAGGTCATTCCCAATTCCTTTTAAACATCCAATCAGGCAAACAAGTGTTTCACTCATCCATATTTTATTCTTAGCAACCACAATCATATTATCTGAATATATCAAAATTACTGGAATCACCACTTTCTTTTGCATCACATAGCTAGCATCTTCTATTTCATCAGCTACTTCACTCACTATCACATTTATTACTAATGCAAACTATATCCCACTCACAGGACATCCTTGTTTTACACCACAATTCATACATTTGTCTTTACTCAGCCATCCATTCACTAACACTCCCACTCTATTATTTTCATACACTGACAAATACATTCTCTTAATTCTATTACCTATTCTATACTTTTCCGTAACATCCCACAAAGCATCATGTCCTACTGTTTCAAATGTCTTACTAATATCACCTGCCATATCTTTCATATCTTCCCTTTTACTTATATCATCCAAAATTTCTCAAATCACCAATAATTCCTGGTATCCCTCTCCTTTTATAACATATACCTTCTTCCATGATGTCCTTCATTCTTCCTTCCATTCTCAGTATTATTCTTATAAAAACTTTATAATCTGTATTATTTAATGTGATATGTCAGCAATGTATTTCATCCTTATCTTTCTTCCAAATAAAATTTAATATCCCACTACATACCTCTTCATAAACAAACCCTTCTTTCTACCATTCATTTAGTACATTTACAAAAAAATCTCTTTGCCAAGCCATTCATTTTTTGTACATTTCATACACTATACCATCTGGACCTGATACCGAATCAATATTTACTCTCATAAGTACTTCAATCAATTCATCAATAGTAATTTATTTTTCAAATTCTTCCTTAACTCGCTCTAGATTTTTTCACTCTCCATCTCTCTTATTTTCGTTTTACTGTTATACATGTTTTCTAAATGCTGTGCTACAGCACAAACAATTTGCTCTTGTATTCTTTTTACCTCTCCTTTTACGTTTTTCCTTTCCCTCATTATACTATCCTCCTTTACTATTTTACCCAAATATGCAGATATATCCTCCTGACTCCCTTGTAAATATTACCTCCACTTAAACAGTAATGCCTTCTTTCTTGATTTCTTTTATATATTTTCTTTTCCATATCATAATACTCTCTTGTATGCATCTCTAAATTCTCCAATACATTTCTATACATCTCTCCATACTTCATTCTTCTCTTCCTTTCTTACATCATACTGCTATTAAAAAAAAAACACATTTTGTACATCATTTTGAATTCAGTCCACCATTTAGACCAATTTTTATAAAAGTCATTCATGTTTACACGATTCTTCCCTAACTGCACTGCCTTCCACTCTCCAAATTCATCCCATAATTTTTCATTTATTCTTTCTATTCCCTTTCCTAATGTAATATACTCCATTTCTTCTATCACCTCCATCCATATTGCCAAATTATCTGAAAAATCTGTCTCTAGTATATCGCCATCTGCTACACCCAAGCTATCTGACCGTACAAAATAATCAATGTCAGATCCAATTCAACCTCTTCTATGTCCGTTTTTATTCCATTCAGCTAACTTACAAATTTTACTACTTCTTGTATTTTTAATCTTTCCCTTTATTTTTATATTTTCCCCTTAAATCACAACTACAGTTCCTTGCAATAAAAATGTTCATGTTAACTACCACATAATCTAATGTTTGATGAAAATGATTCTCTCTTTCCTTGCCATTTGTAAGTGCATATAATGCTATAATTCTATAAACATATCCTCTCCACCTCATATCCACAATAGTTAACCTCCCTATCCTTACCAGCACTACATCTAATGTTTACTGTTTTTTTAATGATACAACCACTCCAAAACAACATTCATTTCCTAAATTCTATATTATTTTTAACCCTACAATTTTTCTGTTTGTAATCTTTCTTCACTTGTCAGGAATTTTGCATCCTCTGTAAGAATAACATCTACATCATATTCAGCATACCATTCCAATATCCCTATCCTTCTTGCAATAATACTTTTCACATTTACTGATAGTCTCAAATTATTACTTTTTCTTCCTTTTAAGTTTAAGGGAAGCATTTAAAATTTTTGATTTCTTATTTTTTATTCTTTTCACAACTGAACATTTTTTGAGTTGATGTACAACTATTCCTTGACCCTCAGGATTAGATTTTTCACTATTTTTGTTAACTGAGAAACACATCTAAAACTACTCTTTCCCTTTCTTTTTAACCTTTGGTGATGTCGTTTTAAATTTTCTTTTCCTCGCCCTTACCCTAGCACTTATCAAATTTCCTTTCCTATCACATTCCTTCACAAACATCTGACTTGTCACTTTAAATTTCTTCTTCATTTTCAATGCTCTCAGTACTTACTTTCACCTAAGTCATCTTTTATTACATCATCCTCATTGTCATGAACACCTTTCCCATTTTCCCCACTTCCTCGCTTTTAGACATTACAATACTTTCTTCATTATCCTGCTCAACACTATATTTCTTATTCTTTTTACAATCAAACCAAAAATGCCCTTCAGTTTTACATATTCTACATTCCTTTTTAAACTTATTCATCATGTGACCTTTCCCCACATTGATTACATCTTATTTTTGCACATTCACTTAGCAGATGATTAAAATCCCCACAAAAAAGTTTTTGACTGTTCCATATATGTAATTGTTGCTCTATCACCATTTACATACATAACAATTGGTAAATGTTTTATCACATCTTTTTCATATTTTAAAATAACATCCACGTCTAACCCCCATTCCAAATACCCCACTCATCTTTAACTTTCAAAATATCAAAAACTGTACAACACATAAATGAAAAATAATTTTAAAGATTTTTTAAGTCAATTTCATCAGTGTGAAGTTGATAAAAAAAAAGAAGTTATGTACTTACCATAACGTTCCATCTGAGTTGTTGCTTTTCATTTGTCTTCATCCTGTGGAACTTGGATCCGGCATGGATCTGACCTGGCCGTGTACTCCAGCACTGGATCTGAAATCCAAGCTCCTTCCCTACCCATAATGTCCCACTCTCCCTCCTCCCCTCGGATCAAGTTTGTTGCAGAACAACACCAACCCCTTACAGCATAAAAGCATTTCTACCCTGACCAAAAAAGGCACTGGCACATACAGACTCAGCTCTAGCCAAGAAGAAGCCTACAGCTGCCTCTGTCCAGTCTACCACACAGCTAAAAAGGGCAGGGGGGAAGGAGGGAGGGACGGCTGAAGACAAATGAAAAGCAGCAACTGAGAAGGAATGTTACAGTAAGTACATAACCTCTTTATCTGAAGTTGTTTTCATTTGATCTTCAACTTGTGGGATAGAGTCCCTAAGTACAATAATCTTGGGAGGCCCTTATGAAAGGATGTTCCGGAGCACGGCTGAGCCAAAAGATGTCCTGCTCCTTGAAAGAGTATCCACTTTGTAATGGGAAATAAAGGTATGCGAAGACGACCAGGTAGCAGCAGAACAGATATCGTCAATAGGAACCCTGGACCAAAAGGCTGCAGAAGTAGATACTGATCTAGTGGAATGCACCCAGACGGGACCTGGTACAGACAAACTTTTGGAACAACAGGCTGTGGAAACACAACTAGAAATCCAATGAGCAAGAATAACCTTAGAAACAGCCTTTCTCAAACATGGCTTATAGAAAGACACAAAAAGCTTATCCCACTTTTGCAAACTTTTCGGTCTATGGAAATAGAAACAACTGCCCGTAAATGTCAAGTAAATCTAATTGGTATTCCCCTTTATTCTGGTAAATCGGGAAGAAAACTGGCAAATTAATTACCTGGTTAATGTTTGCTTCTGAAGCCACTTTAGGTAAGAAAGACTGGTTAGTCCAAAGAGTAACTCTGTCTTTATGGAAGATCAGATAAGGGGGCTTGATAGATAAGTAGTTCAGAAACCCTCTTGGCCAAGGTAATAGCCACCAAGAAGGCTGTTTTCCAAGATAAAAATTGCAAATCAACAGTGGCAGCTGGTTCAAATGGTGGACAAACTAAGGCCTGTAAAACCAGAGTTAGATCTCAAGGAGGCGTAGGGTCCTTGATAGGAGGGCAAAGAAGAAAAGTATCCTTCAAAATGTCCTTGCAAAGCTTAGATGAAGCCAAGGAAGCTGAATTCTCACCCAGACTGGAATTAGAAATTGCCACCAACTGAACATAGTAGAAAAACTAGCACCACTATGAAAAATATGAGCTAGAAAGTCAAAAATGTCAGGGACTGGAAGTGTAAACGGTTCCAGATCATGGTGAGAACCCTAAACCGAAAAACATTTCCACTTGCTGGAATAGATCTTCCTGGTGGAAGCCTTGTGAGCTGTAATCAAGATTTTTTTGACAGGTGAAGAGAGCTCAGGAGTCCTGGTCATCAGGGAAATTGGAGCAGCCAGGTGGTGAGCTTCAGGTTGACCAAGTTTGGATAAAGAACCCCTACCAGATGCATGAGCAGATCAGGAACCGGATCAAGAGAGCAGGGAGGATACACTAGATGAGACCTCAGAGTGGGGAACGAAACCTGACGAGGCCAGAATGGGGCAATGAGGATGACTGTGCTGTTCAACTGATGTGCTTTCTAAATAAACTCAGGGATCAGAGGACGAGGAGGATAAGCAGAAAAGTAGACTGGAGGGCCAAGCATGGACTAGTGTCTCTCTGGGTGACTCCCCCGGAGGGGGAATCAGAGTGAAATACTTACTGCACTTTGCATTGGAAAGACAGGCAAAGAGATCGCTGCAAGAATGGCCCCATTTTTGGAAGATCATGTCCGTTAATGAAGGGCTCAGAGAACACTTGTAAGGCATCAGAATAGTTCTGCTGAGTCTGTCTGCTAGAATGTTGGACTTCCCCAAAATGTGCATTGCCACTAGAAAATGGTCAGAAGAAATCACCCACTCCCACATTCTCATGGCCTTGCTGCAAAGGGGTAAGATCTGGTTTTCCCTGTTTGCTGATGTACCAGACTACTGACATGTTGCCCATCTGGATGGCAATTGCCCTGGTAGGAAGAAAGGTGTGGAGAGCTTGCAACGCCAAAAGCACCACCCTCATCTCCAGGACACTGATATGCACACTGGTCTCCAGGGAGACCATCCATCTCATGCAATGCCTCCCCCCACCCGAGCAAGGAGGTGTCCGTGGTCACAGTGATCGAGGGGGAATGGAGAACAAACAGGTAGTGCCGAAAAATATCTGGGGACTGAAGCCACCAACAAACAAGGGACAAATGGACCGGGTACGACAATGGAAGATCGAGAAATGACCAATGAACCACTAAGGTCCACTGAAGAATCCTCAAGTGGAGGCGTGCAGTTGGTAGAAGGGTGATCATGGCCGCCATGGACCCCAACACCCAAAGGACCATACTTGCAGGGGGAAGATGGGTCTGAAGAATAGACATTATATGATGTCATTATATGATGTTGAAGCGATAATAAACTGAATGGAGGCAAAAACACCCTGCCCTGTACCGTATCCAACCAGGCACCTATAAAGTCCAACACCTGAACAAGTACCAGTTTTGACTTGGCTACATTAATCATGAAGCCGAGGGAAGGGGCTAGGAGGAGAAGGCAATCCCTGGCCTGAATCAGTTGATGCCTGAAGGGAGAAGAAAGCAGCCAGTCATCCAGGTAGGGGAAGACCTGAAATTGGTAAACACCCAGGGGGGCATGGTGAGTCCAAAGGGGAGCACTCTGAACTGAAAATGACTGGCTCCCAGCTAGAAGCAGAGGAATTGTCTGGAGTGTCTGTTCATCTTCACATGGCAGTATGCATCCTGAAGGTTCACCGAGCACATCCAGTTGTTCACTTGCAGAAAGGGTAAAATGGACTGTAGGGTGACCATCCAAAACTTCATCTTTGCAATGGACAGGTTCAGGGTAGAAAGATCCAGGATGGGTCTTCAGTCCCCCATTTTCCTTGGCACTAAAAAGAACCTGGAATAAATGCCTGATCCAGACTAGTCTAGGGGGAAGGGCTGAATGACTTGTTTTTCGAGCAGCCTGGTGATTTCTACAGCTGTCACCTCCCACTGACTGGGTGGAATGTCTGGGAGGTGTCTCATCGGAGAGGGAAGATGAAGGAATGGGGTAGAGTAACCTCTGGATATGATTTGCAGCACGCAAAGATCGTTCGATGGACTCCCAGGCTGTTGGGTGCAGACAGAGAGATACCCCCCGACTGCTTCCAGAGAAGAGCAGTCAGGCAATCCCTCAGGATTGCGGAAATGGTCTCTCTGAGAATGAATCTCGAGACCCCTGGTTCTTTGGACCCCCTCTTCCACGAGGGCGGTGTCTGTCATTTCCTCCTCTGCCTCTGGGGGAAGACTGACCCTGAGTGTCCTGGGAAAAACCCTGAGATGTCCAAAACCACATCTTCTTGACTCCACACTGATTCCTCGAAAAAGATCATTGTGGAGTAGAGAAGCAGATCCCGATGGCAGACAAGGTCTTCCCGTCTTTCTCCCTCTGGGTAAGAGTGTCATGAATAGTTTTTCCAAAATTGAACCGTCAAAGGGGGCATTCATGAATGATGGCTTGAAAGGTTCCAAAAAAGCAAAAAGCCAGAGACAGACGTGCCGCCTAATGGCACTGCCCAACCCTGCAGCCATAGAGGCACCCTCAGTTGCATAAGAAAGCAGCCTTATGGACATGTTAGAAATGGCAGTTAGGGTGGCCATATGGGAGGAGAAAACCTTTTTCTCCTCTTCTGACATGGACCCTGGGGCCGACTCAGCAACCTCCTTATCTAAATCCCTCTGCAGTCTGATGATATGTGCCAAATAGTTCAGTGCAAGCAGAGCAAAGGTGGCTGAAGCATACAGCCACTTCTTCAAGTGGTCCATCGCCTTACACTCTCTGTCTGGAGGATGGATCAATGAGCTCTCCTGGGCCAGCTCCTTCCTGGTAGCCACTGCAACCACCATGGCATTGACTGGGGAACCCTCTGACCAATGGTGCCTGTCTGAAGAAGCACTGAGAACCTTGTCTGGGCACTTAATGATGGGCTCAACCATGTCCGGTTCCTTCCCCGCCCTACTAGAAATGAGCCACCAAGGGATCCGCAGGAGGGGACACCTAAGAAGTAGAAGGCCTCTGTGCCAAATAATTCCAGGAATACAGACTCATTGGTGTTGGAATTGAGGGTAGACCACTCACCTCTCTGTTGCAGGATTTCCATGATGTCCCCAAAGAAGACATCATCAGGGGGTGATCGAGGGGAACCCTACCCTTCACCCAAGTCTGTATCATCTGTGAGAGATTCAGGTGGGGAATCTAAGTGCCTCCACTTGCATGTACACTTCCAAGGTGCCTCCTCAGGGGGAAATTCCGGGGAGGACTCAGAAGTTTCGGGGGATTCCTGAAGGGGAACCTACAGGTATTATCTGGCAGCAGGCTGTCTCTGAGGGGGCAGGACAGAAGACTCTGGCCCAAAAATAGAAAGGGCCAGGGTGGAATCCAAGGATGAGTGTGTCAAGGCTCTCAAAGAAGCTAAGAGGACCCTCTCCACCACCTCGAATGCTGGACCCCAGAAGGCAGCACACCCAGAGCCAAAACCGTAGGCTTCGAAGCTTGCTGGACTGCTGCCCCCAGTGCCGAGGGGGAGTCAGAGCCGAGCTTCCCAGTGCCAAAGCCCCGAGGGGAAGGGGCAACTACGAAAGTCTCACAGCCGATGCCAGCCGCTCTCAGCTCTCTCTTTCTCTCTACATATTTTAAATATATATCACTGTTAGTGGAAGCATCTCTCTCTCTCTCTCTCTCTCTCTCTTTCTCAATATATACACTACTCAACTAGTATATATATTGAGTGGGAGAGAGAGAGAGAGATGCTTCCACTACAAGTGAATGAAATCAAATGTACTGAAGACTGGAATCTCAAAACTGCATTCACTAAAATATCTTGTGGAAAAACACTTTTAAAGTGTTTATGTGTGTGTGTGTGGGGGGGGGGTGGTCTTCTATATATGCCTAATTTGAGGTTGCAATTACTCAAAGACAGAGGAAATTCCCCTAAAAGGGAATCATGTCTTGCTCAACTTGCCAGCCAAGATTTCCTTTGGAGTAAGTCCAATCATCTGTGAGTTGAAGCTCAAGCAGTCTAAAGCTCAACAGGTCAAGCATTGTCCACCAGTCGGATAACCTAGAGGGATAGAGAGATCACTGTTATTTGACTGAATGAACATTTCACTGAATGGCAAATGACTAAATCCAAATGGCTGAAAGTCCATTTCACTGAATGACAACTTGGTTGAAAGTTCATTCTATTAAACGTAGTATAAATGTACACAGTTCAGTAATACAGAAGCAGAAACATTTAGAGATGTATGAAGAAGCTTTAGCTGGTGATTGTAGTGATTCACACAATCACTGCTGATGTGGTTCCTTTATGCATGATAGCAGTGATTCCCTGTATATGGTATTTTCACTTTTCTACACCAGGCAACTGTGGTGTTACTACACTGTGTGTGTTTTTTCTCTTTTCTCCACTGCTGTGCAGCTGTGGAATAAATATAGCGCCGCACAATGCACAGTGGTGATGATAAATGGTTCACTAAAGTAAAATGAAAATCCAAATTCGCAAGAAGAAAGCAAACCAAAACAAAGCAGAAGTCTTCAGAAAAACATCCAGATTTTAATACAGTTCCATAAGTGCTTTCAAAGTTAATACCAAACCTGCTTCCACGGATGATGTAATACATTTAAAAGTACTTCCTCTATATAAATTAATTCAAAAATTGCATCACCCAATCACGTCACCTGGTTCACTAGTAACCAGCCAACTGTGTAAACTCATTAATTGTACATTTCCTGCATGGTTGTGTAAGTTAAAGGAACATCAACCAATACTACATAATCATAAAGGAACTTATTAACTAAAACAACTGTGTACAATCAATTATTATCTTATGTGTATATGTACATATAACAAATTATATTAAAAGCTCCACACATTTTAGTTCTCCTCACTAATGATCGTAAACAATATAATTTAAAAATAAAAAACAATAACAGGTGCTTCAAATTTTCTAAAAAAAAAAAACTGCCTTTATAAAATGGCAGTTCATATCACAACAAACTTGATGCACTACATAAGTATCATAAAGTGTGTTAAAACCATACATTATATTTGAAGACCCCTAGCTTCAAGAAGAGGTTTAATGGGTACCTTATAATTTAAACCTCTCCCAGTATCAGCCCTCATTCTGATGATCCACCTTATCTCAGATGTTTCAGTCAATTTTTACAGTCTCTCCCTCGTCCATTGTGTTTCACTACTTCCATGACTAAAAACTTAAAATTATGTGTTGGATGATTCTCTGCCACACGCTTGGCCAAAGATTTCATAATTACATCATTATTAATATTATACAAATGCTTCCTTATCTGAGGTGCCTATAGGTTTTACCTACATAAAATGATAAACATACCTTACAATATGCTAAGTATACCACATGGCAAGACTGGCCAGTGTTTCTTCAGTACATCTGTTACTTGCTTTAAATTACTGGAGTAAAAAAATAGGTATTTGAACTACATTATTATTATCATCTCTATTTCTCTTAAAGATGTCAATTAAGTTTCTGAAAAATAAGGTTTTGTTTGTGTCAATCTGAATTTTGGAATTTGAAAAAAAAGAAGTTATGTCTTACCATAATGTTCCATCTGTGCTGTCGATCTTCGCTTATCCTTGACTGTGGGTTTGGATCATAACTTGGGACCAACTCGGCCATTATTCCAGCTCACACCTTCCAAAACCTCTCAAGCTTAGCTTTACCTATCATGCTCCTCTCAGGATTACCTCAGATCGAGTTTGCACTCGATAGTGAAAGACAGGAAATAACAGATCAGAGACCATATTTGTATTCAAAAAAGGAGAATCCAATCTATTAGGATAGATCAATTCCACCAAGAAGCCCAAAAGACAGGGGGAGGTGGGGTGGGAATGTCAAGGATAAGTTAAGATCAACAACACAGATGGCATGTTATGGTAAGACATAACTTCTTTATCTGATGTTGTCAATCTTCACTTAATCCTTGACTGTGGGACACAATGCCCAGCTACTCAAATCTTGGGAGGTCTCACGGAAGTATATTCCTGAACACCACTGAACCAAATAATGCTCGTCCCCTAGAGACCAAATTCAGCTTGTAATGAGTAATAAAAGTATGCAGGGATGCCCAATTAGCCGCTCCACAGATATCTTCTATAGAAGCTCTTGAATGTAAAACTGCAGAAGTGACAATTGTTCTTGTAGAATGTGCTTTAACAGGACCTGGCAGCTGTATTTTTTTTTTGTATAAATGAAGGTTATAGAATCTTTAAGCCATTTAGCCAGAGTAACCTTAGAGACTGGTTTACCTAATGTAGCTGAAGAAAAGGAAACGAATAACTGGTCAGGTTTTCTGAATTCTTTTGCTCTGTGAAGGTAAAAATGTTCATTGTCTATGAACATCTAGTAAATGGAGACAATATTCACCACTCTTTGAAAAATTGGGAAAAATATGGGAAGTTGTATCGTCTGGTTGATATTTGTTTCAGAAACTATTTTTAGTAGAAAGAAAGGATTAGTTCACAAGGAAACCCTGTCTTTATGGAAGGCTAGGTAAGCAGGCTTGAAAGATAAGGCTTATAGTTCTGAAATACTCCTGGCAGAAGTAATTGCAATCAAAAGTAAGGTTTTCCAAGATAAGTACTTCAAATCACAATTTGCAGATGGCTCAAATGGGGAATGCACTAAGGATTGTAATACCAGATTTAAGTCTCAAGGTGAAAAAGGATCCTTATATGGGTGTCTGAGCACTAAGGTCCCTTTCAGAAAAGCTTTACAAAGTTTGTGGGACATTAGAGCTGCATCATTTAAACTATCATGAAAGTTAGAAATTGCAGCCAGATGCACTTGTACAGTTGAGGACGCTCCCACATCGAAAAGCAATGCTAAGAATTCTAAGACCTTATCAAATGGTGCAGACAATGCATCGAGGTTATTTGCTGTAGTCCATTTTGAAACTTTTTGCCATTTGTTGTTATATAGTCTTCTAGTCAAAGTTTTATGGGAAGCTGGAATGATTCATTGGAATGGGGCAGAGAGACTATTATTACTGGCAATCAATGTAACTGGAGAAGCCATGCAGTGAGCTTGAGATTTTGAAGATTCAGATGAATGAGTCCCCTTGGATGGGACAAGAGATTTAGAGTTGAATCCAGGGTCCACGGTTTCTGAAGTAGGTGAGGCCAAAGAAAGGGAAACCATATATGTCAACACCAAAATGGGGTAATGAGAACTATTCTTTTCATCAACTTGTTGGCTTTCTTCAGAAACTGGGAAATAACAGGTATCGGTGGAAAGGCATACAGTAGACTGGAGGGCCAATCGTGAAGGACAGCATCTCTTGGTGACTCCCCCAGTGGGAGGAAATAGGGTAAAGTAGCTGCTGCACTTGTTGTCAGACAGGATACAAAGCGACTGCAGCAGGGCTGGCCCCACTGATGCAATATCCTTTCCGTCACCATAGGATTGAGAGACCACTTGTGAGGCATTAGGATGCTTCTGCTCAATTTGTCCACAATCACGCTGAAACTCTCCAGAATATGCATTGCAATTAGAAAATGTTCAGATGAAATTGCCCATTTCCATACCCTGAGTGCTTCTTGACAAAGAAGATAAGATCTGATTCCCCCTTGCTTTTTGATGTACCAGACCACTGACATGTTGTCGGTTTGAATCACAAACGTTCTCAGTGGGAGGATTTCTTGGAATGCCTGCAACACTAAGAGCACTGCCCTCATCTGTAGAACACTGATGTGCAAACTGGCATCCAGCTGGGACCAAGTGCCTTGGACTGTCTTTCTCATATAATACCCACCCTATTTGGGAAGCGTCCATGGTCACTATGACTTGGGATTGAGGAGGGACAAAAGGTCGCCCTAACAAAACTTCGTTGGAGTGAAGCCACCAACTCAGGTCTTTCTTGCATAGCTCGGTGATCGATACCTGATGAGACAATAGCTGATTCAGTAAAGACCATTGTGATGCCATGTGTCATTGTAGGATTGTCATGTGAAATCTCAACAGGGGAACTAAACTGATGGCAGCTGACATTGATCCTAGAGTTTGTAACAACAGTCTTGCAGTCACTGTTTTGTTGCAAATAATCTGGCGGATTTGTGATTTTATTCTCTGAAATCTTTCTGGGGGAAGAGATGCAATACCGGTGCTTGTGTTTAGTACCGCTCCTATAAATTCTAGCTGCTGCATTTACTCTAGATGGCATTTTTCATAGTTTACAGTGATTCCCAGCAAGGAGCAAGTTTGAAGAACATAGTCCCTTGCCTGCAACAGTAGATGCCTGGTAGGTGTGATAATGAGCCAGTCATTTAGGTATGGAATCACACAGAATCCTTGCAGTCTGAAGTGAGCTGCGACCACTGCCATGCATTTGGTGAACACCCTGGGGGCTGTGGTGAGACCAAAGGGAAGGGCTTTGAAATGATAATGACAGGCTCCCAGCCAGAAGCACAGGAATCTTCTGTAGTGCTTGTCCATTTTTATGTGATAATACACATCTTGAATGAAGCTCTACTGAGCACATCCAATCATCTTTTCCTAAGAACGGAAGTATAGACTGAACAATAACAATCCGGAATTGGTTTGCTGAATTGATTGTTCAACACACTGAGATCCAAAATTGGTCTCCAGTCCACTGTTTTCTTTGGCACTAAAAAGAATTGAGTAAACTCCTGATCCTATTTGGTCTGCTGGGACTGCTTGGATGACTCTTTTGTCAATCAGTTTTTGAATTTCTAAGACTGCTGCCTCCCTGAGACTGGGTGGAATGTCAGAGATCCTTTTTGGTTGTCTGGGTTGTTTTGAAAATGGGATATTGTAGCCTCTGTCTATAATCCTCTGCACCCAATTGTCTGTTGTTATATCTAGCCAGGCAGATAGGTGCAGGGATAAATGTCCCCCGACTGCCTCCAGAGGATGACAATTGAGTTTCCATTCAGGAATGCTGATAGGAGTTACCAAGGAATGAGTCCCTGGAACCCTGACTCTGTGGGCCATCTCTGCCTCGTGGATGGCGTCTTCCATTATAACTCCCCCTCTGCCCTGGGGGGAGTCATTGCCAAATGAGTCCTGGAAAGATCCTTGGGACTTACTGAACTATAGCGTCCCACTCCTATAATTCCTGGAGTAAGACCGTTGAGAAGTGGAAAAGCATACACCCACGGCAGAGAGGGACTTTCCATCCTTCTCCCATCTGGCAAGGGTCGTTCCATCAAAACAAGTATTGATGAAAGAAGACTTGAATGGCTTTGCAAACTCACATAAGCACATCCAGGCATGTCTCCTCATGGCTACGCCAGAACCCTCTGCCCTAATCATTCTTTCTGTTACCTGTGCAATGAGCATGATGAATGAATTACTTATGGATTCAAGAGCTGCCAGCTGGGGAACTACTTTATCCTGCACTCCCTCAGCTATGGCTCCTGTCAGAGTATCTGATAACTCCTTTATTAGGTCTATTTGTAGTCTTGTAAAATGTACCATGAAATTCAAGCACCTAAGGGTAAAGGTCGATAAAGCATATACATGCTTCCCGACTCTATCCATCATCCTATACTCTTTGTTGGGAGGATGGACAGTTGGACTTTCAACAGTAAGTTCCTTTTTTTGTGGCTGCTGCAACCACCAAGGCATCTACTGTTATCCCTTTAGCCCAATGTTGGTGATCCTCAGGAGCTGACAAAGCGCGGTCCAGTCTCTTTGGGATTGGTTCAGTGGAATCAGGTATCATCCAAGCCCGCTGCACAAACAGTTTAATCAGATCGTCAGCGGGCAGAGAGATTCAAGACGTAGATGGTAGGGCACGGAATGCCTGCAGGCATACCAATTCCTCAGAGCAAGGTTGTTGGGAAGTCCAGCCATCCCTTTGCTTCAGGAAATCCAATATGTCTCTAAATGAGAAAGCTTCTGGGGATGACCTTGGGGAATCTTCCTCTTCATCGAAATCACTATCTTCTGTGTAAGACTGTTCAGGGGAATCCCAAGTGCTTCCTCTTGACTTTCTCTTCGGGGGCACCTTCTCAGTGGGACTGGCTGGGAAGGTGTCTGAAGAGGACATAACCACCATGGTTGAATCCTGAGGTTTCTGTGCCCGTTGTCTCAGGTCAGAGGCTGGTAGTAGCTCTGGGTGAGGGGAAGGACTGGGATGCTGGCCTGACAAAAGTGGCATTGACTGTGAGCCCACAGAGGACAAGGCCTTCTCCATGGCCTGGAAAGCAGCCCCCCCCCATAAAGGAATGGGAGCCCGGAACCAAGCTTGAATCCCTTGGAACCACAGACCCCCCCCCCGCACCGAGAAAGCCATCCCCAAAGCCGAAGCCAGTGTCAAGCTCACGTGCCGATGACCCGAGGAGTATGGATGGCTCCAATAACAACGGAATGGATCCATGCTCCCTGGAACTGACAGTGAAGCTTCAACCCTGAGGGGTCTCCAGATCAGACAGAACCAAAGAGCTCAGGGTAGTAACCGGTGCTGGAGATGAGCATCTAACTGGCAGCAATACAGTCGAAACCAGGCTGTTAGAGCTGGGAACTCAGAAGGCTCTGTTGGAGCAAGTGGAGAAACAAAAACTGGTGAAGAGACAGGGATGGTTCCAGAGCTAGGGAGGCTAGGAACCGATGAAGTAATTAACCCCCTCACTGCCAGCAGCCACCAGCCTCACAACATCAGACCCTGTAAGGCTCTTGGTGGAATGGACCGAAGAGACCGACGGGGATCTAGGTCTTTCCAAGAAAGGACCTGGAGGTTGGTCTATAAAAGGGTCTACAAATGGGGAGTATCTTGTTTGGGGCCTATCTTTAAAAGAAAATTCCTTAGGTTTTGAAGCAGATGGAACTGAGGAGGCACCAAAGGTACTGTGTCTGAAATAACTGTAGGTGCTGACATAGTCAGTGCAGTAGCCGGCATCGATGCCACCGAAGGTTCAATCAATTCCCCTTTCGGTTCAGAGGAAACTATAGGTACCTGGGAAGTTTTAATCAGCTTAGCAGGTGGTGCCACCAAAACTGGCAGAACCAAACAGCTCCTCTTCTTCTATCCTTCATGTTTACTGGAACATGAAGAAGGGGAGTTAACAGTTTTAGACTTTAAGGAAGCAGATACGGCCTCGCCAAAATCAGATTTACAAATCCCTTTAGAATTAACTTATTTTTTTCTTTCCATAAGAGCCCAGTGACTGAAGCCATGACAAATAACACAGCCTTCTTGAAGATGTAGCGGGCCCAAGCAGTAGACACATTGAGAGTGTCAATTAGAATTAGCCAAGACCGACCACATTAGGGAATGCAGTGAACAAAGACTGAACATCTAATGTAACTAATACATAATTATCATTATTCGTCCGCTTCATCATATAAGTGCATAGATCATTCAAGAAATGTTTCAAATCCCTTAAAACAATTTAATTTCTATTCAAGATGGGTCTAAAATGTTTTTCAATGAAATCGAAAGGGGCTCTGAACACCAATTCCTACCAGCAACTATAGGTCTCAATGGTAGAAAAAATGGATTCTTATGGATTTTGGGGAGCCCCTGTATAATGGATATCAGTAGCACATCTACTTTAAAATAATTATAGAGTTCAAGATTAATAACACGACTCAATCAATTAGCTAAGTGGCAACAATTAAATCTCAAATTAAGTTCCAGTTATTTAAGGTTAATGACTGACTTTTTCAAACCTGAAGTGGTCAATATGATTATGCATATTCAATCAGAACAGAGTATGTTATGCAATAAGTTTCCACAAATACTCTTCAATGAGAGACTGAGTGGCTTGTTAGATTCAATGGTTCTTTATAAGAGGAATCTTTTACAACAAAAACAAAGGAAACTTGTGAGAGAGAGAGAGAAATGATTTTATGAATGGACATATATTTGTTTGGCCAAGAGCCATGGGCAAAAATTAACTGAAGTGATGCATATAGAGGAGAATTCTAGTGGTTTTGAAGTAAATATGGAGAAAACGACAGTACAATCTAGTAACATTCATCATTGTGATGAAAATGTGAACAATGAGGCTACAGAAACTACCCTGGTGAATTCTGAGGCAGAAGAAAAACCTTGGCACTTACAGCAACTGAGGTTGTAGTGCATGTCCCTTCCACTGCAATCCATATGGAGCAAACATCAACCTGTTCCTTCAAGCCATGATCCCAATAGGGAAGTCTGTTTGACTGTTAATAAGAATTCGAACCAGGATTTCCCTTTGTTTCCACTTTCCATCAACAGGGAAATCACTAGAACCACCCATCTTTCAAGAAGCAGGAGCCAGAAGAGGAGGAAGATACTACAAGAATCCAGGAACAACTGTACATTGAAAAAAATGTGGCAGGAGAAAGACAATATTTAGTTTGGAACATTTCATCGAGAACGCTTTTGCATGATGAACTATCGTTACTTGAAAAGGGCTTATCTTATACACCAGCCCAAATCTCAGAGGTAATTGATACTGTAATTGACTTAAAACTTTTTGTAAGGAACACTATGCTTAAACTGAACTTTAAAAATACTGAAATTAATAATAATAGTGTTTTTAGGAAGCTGAGTACAAATGTACCGATCAATCACCCACTTTTAGAAGCATATGAAAAACTGTGTGAGAATGAGTTACATCGAGTTTATAGACTGCAAAGAAATGCAAAATCTTTGAGAATTTGAGTAAGAGGAAGAAACAAACTTTATACCAATTACAAAATGATGTTTTCATTGTAATCAGACTGGAAGATAAATGGGGCCCAACAGTGGTCATGAATTGTGAGTATTATTTCAACTCAATAAAACATATGTTGAGTGATGAAAGCACATATACAAGTGAGAGATAAGCTGATGTAGAGAAAATGATTGTAAGAATACACAACACTCTATCAGACTGTTTACTGAGTCATGTTATTAATCCTGAACTACATAATTATTTTTAAGTAGATGAGCAACTGATACCCATTATACAGCGGCTCCCCAAAATCCATAAGGACCCATTTTTTCCACCATTTAGACCTAAAGTTGCTGGTAGGACTTGATGTACAGAACCTCTTTTGATTTTCATTGAAAAACATTTGAGACCTATCTTGAATAGAAATTAGATTGTTTTAAGGGATTCAAAACATTTCTTGAATGATCTATACACTTATATGATGAACCACATGAACAATGATAACAATTAGATGTTTATACAGGCAGTTCATTTTTAGAAAATGTGAAGCACCTGTTATTATTGTTTTTATGTTTAAATTATATTGTTTATGATTGCTAGTGAGGAGAACTAAAACGTGTGGAGCTTTTAATATAACTTGTTATATGTACATATACACATAGGTTAGTACTAGGCTAACTGCCCTTGTCAGCCATTGTAAGCTTAGCCAATTATCTCTTGTGAGACTCAAACCCTGCACCTTGTGTTTGTAAGGCAAACACCTTAACCTTTAGGCCACCCAGATAATATCTGATTGTACACAGTTATTTTAGTTAATAAGTTCCTTTGTGATTATGTAGTATTGGTTGATGTTCCTTTCACTTATACAACCATGCAGGAAACATACAATTAATGAGTTTACACAGTTGCTTGGTTACTAGTGAACCAGGTGACGTGACTGGGTGATGCAATTTTTGAATTAATTTATATAGAGGAAATACTTTTAAATATCCGCGGTGGTGGTGCTGCGGTAGCGTTGTCGCCTCACATTAAGACGCTGTCCGCCTCAACTCTCAGTTATAGCGTCTTCTGCGTGGAGACATGCGTGAATGGGCGTACCTTCATTGAAGGTTGTACGTCAGGGCTGGCAACTCGGTACGTAAAAATCAACTGCCAATCATTAGCGGACCAGAGTTCCGCTGTGGCGACCCCTAACTGGGAAAAGCCAAAAGTCACAACAACAGGAAATACTTTTAAATGTGTTATATCATCTGAAGAAGCAGTTTTGGTATTAAGTCTGAAAGGACTTATGGATGCTATTAAAATCTGGATTTTTATCTGAAGGCTTCTGTTTTGTTTTAGTTTGCTTTCTTTGTGTGGAATAATTATATTTATGTAACAGGCTTTTGGGAGATCCCACAAGGAGAGTGCAGTGAGGCTTGCCCCCCTACAAAAAAGTCTTTTTGAAACCTTTTCCCTTGGGTACTTTTAACTGTATCACATTTCAGTTATTCTGAATATGATTAAACAGTCTTTTAGTGAAGCTACTTTAACCTGCTGAATTATTTTTCAGTGAAATGGTAATTCAGTGAATTGTCATGAACCCATACATATATACATGTATATGATAATATCAATTACTGAACTAAACAAATAAACACAGAAACATTTGTAATTTTAGATCAAATCTAAAGTGATCAAAAACACAAAAAATAAAAATAACATTTTTTTTACAGAGGGCAAGCCCCTCTGCACCCCCATTACCTGCTGTTAATTATATATACCAATTCTGAGATAACACCACAATGGGTTAAAGGCAAATTCCCTGCCCCCTGAAATGTGATCTCCCTTGGGGCAGCAGACAGCATGCTAAAACACGCAGGAACAGAGTGCTTGGCTTTCTGAGCATTCACTCTTATTCCTAACCTGGATTAGGGTTAGAGTATGGGCTATGTAAAGGAAAAGACTGAGTGTTTTCCATGTGTGTGTGTGTGTGTGTGTGTGTGTGTGTGTGTGTGTGTTCTTGTTTGTTATGGGATTTGACTGCATCTGCGGATTAGGGTTAGAATAAGGGCAGATAAGGGTGTAGATTTAATGCTAAGCACATGTTGGTGTACATGAAGTGAGTATGTGAGTGCCCTGTCTTACTGCTAAGGAAAGGGTTTATATTAAGGTAGTGTTAGTGACAGCAGCAATGTTAGAGTTAGCACATATTATTAAGGCTGTACAGGTGTCTCACCCTTCCTGCACCACCTTGCTCATGTTCACAGGTTCAAAGGTAGTTACTAGGCATGCAGTCCAGTGAACCATTGAGAATCCAAACCCAAATTCTCAGTTGCCCCAAGCACTGTTAAGTAACTTTTTCAAGGTGAAATAGTAGGCTAATGAGAACCATGGGACTCAAACCTTACACCACAGGAACTTCAGTTCACAGCCATAACTCATTAACACCGATGTGGTGTGGAATGCCATACCTCTAACAGCCTACACACATCTTATATTTCAGAGCTTGTTTGTTTGTGTCTTTTGGCTTTTCCCGGTTAGGGGTCGCCACAGCGGAACTCCGGTCCGCTAATGATTGGCAGTAGATTTTTTACATGCCGAGTTTGCCAGCCCTGATGCACAACCTTCAATGAAGGTAAGCCCATTCACGCATGTCTCCACACAGAAGACACTCTAGCTGAGAATCGAACGGCACAACGTCTTGCTGTGAGGCGACAACATTCTCTGAAAATAAACTTAAAAAGGATAAGATAAACAAATGCAAATATTTTGTTACAATGAATGCTATTAAAACTATATAAATAGCAATATTGTCAGTAGCCTATATTCTTTACAGTGACAGTTTGTATTCATAGTATTTTCTATAAATAGTGTTAATTATAATGCTCACAAACTGTAAACTATTTTTTGTAAACTTTAACAAACAAATTTTCATATCCTAAAAACTGTACAACCTAGACATATACTGCTAGAACATTTTTGTTAACCAGAATTAAGCTTAGATGTGACAAGAAATTCATCTATAAGTTCATGCTTATTGAGATATTTACAGAAATATGAAAACATATGCTTAATTGTATAATTAGCAAAACAAAACTGGATATCTCTCAAGATGTGCAACTTACAGTGCAAATTTCAAACACAATTTTCTTCTACAACATCTAAAGGTTCACTTAATGCCGTGCAACTGTTTATAAGTCACACTTTTTGAATTATTAAGAATACATGGAAATATTGCTCAAGTCTTTCAGTTATGAAAATATGAACACAAATTTCCAAATATAAATAAGTGGCAGACAAAGATTAATTTCTCCATTGCAGGACATCCTAGGCTAACAATCTTAGTCATTTTGTTAATAATTCATATGTGCCAAGTCACTTAGTTAAAGAAGCTAGATCCCAATGATATAAGGCAGTATGTGAGTGAACTGGAAATATACAAAAAAGGTGTTTTAGGCTTGAAGGAGTTAATCCCCTGTGCCAGCTGCCAGGTGTGTGTTAACCCTAACCTGCTGCTGTCTCCAACCCTGCCCAATATATTACCTTACCAAAAAACTTTTTCCTAACAGTGTCTTTTTCAGTTAACTGAGTGCAAAAGGAAATCATTTGTTTCCATTTTGTCATCTGTGTAGTTTTGCCAACCGCCCTCGTTTTAGTTTCCACCTGCAGAAATTGATAAAATGTGAATCAATGTTTTTGCATGTCCATGTTTCATAACACTCACATAAATATATATTATATATACATATACATATGTATTACATATTTTATACATACATATATATATATATATATATATATATATATATATATATATATATATTACAGTAAGCATTTGTGTGCATATATATATGACAATAACTACATTTAGCAGCACTGAAAGTTAGACAGATGTTTTTGCATACTGTGCTCAAATGGTCTTGAAATCCTTTAGTTAACAGCGGAGGTAATTTTGGATCTCAAGTTTGCAATTACCATCACATTCTGATATGTATTCACATAACTGAAAAAGAGAGATTAAATAAGAGAGGTAACATTACCAGTCCTTAAAGGATTCCACCGGGCATTCTCAGTAAGCTTATATAGATAACTTGCCATTCTTTTTCTTTTTTTTTTTCCCAACAATTTCTTTATTGCAGTTTTTTAGGTTACAACATATAAGACATTATACAATAAGATACACACACAACATACAACAAACCATAACATTCTATATACAATATATACAAGGAAGTCACTTAAAAAATCCAGTTTTTGTACTAATCACATATTCTGCAGTGATAAGAAGAATAAAACAGGACTATTAGGTGTTTATTACATATACTAGGAAAGTCAAACTAAAATGTCTTTATATAAGGTAGATTCTTTTTCTTATTTCAGCTGCTCCCATTAGGGGTTGCCACAGCAGATCAACTGTTTCCATTTCTTCCTGTCCTCTGCATCTTGCTCTGTCACACCAACCACCTGCATGTCCTCTCTCACCACATCCATAAACCTTATCTTAGGCCTTCCACTTTTCCTGTTACCTGGCAGCTTCATTCTTAGCATCTTTTTCCCAATATACTCTGCATCCCTCCTCAGCACATGTCCAAACCAACATAATCTTGCCTCTCTGGCTTTGTCTCCAAACCTTCCAACCTGGGCTGACCCTCTAATATACTTATTCCTAATCCTGTCCATCCTCGTCACACCTAGTGCAAATCTTAACATCTTCAACTCTGCCATGTCAAGCTCTGACTCCTGCCTTTTTGTCAATGCCACTGTCTTCAACCCATATAACATAGCTGGTCTCACTACCCTCTTGTAGAGCTTCCCTTTCACACTTACTGGTACTCGTCTGTCACAAATCATTCCTGACACTCTTCTCCACCCACTCCATCCTGCCTGTACTCTCTTCTCCACCTCTCTTCCACACTCACCATTACTCTCAACTGTTGATCCCAAGTATTTAAACTCATCCACCTTTGCCACCTCTACTCCCTGCATCCTCACCATTCCTCCTTCCTCCCTCTCATTCACACACATATATTCTGTCTTAGTCCTGATGACCTTCATTCCTCTTCTCTCTTGAGCATATCTCCACCTCTCCAGGGTCTCCTCCACCTGTTCCCTACTCTCACTACAGACCACAATGTCATCTGCAAACATCATAGTCCACGGGGACTGCTGTCTGATCTCGTCTGTCAACCTGTCCATCACCATAGGGTATATGTTTTTTTAATCAACTTATCTACGCAAATATTTATAAAATGACAATGTTATAAAGGTTCTAAGTATAACTTGCCATTCTTGCATTTTGTATTCTTCCTTTCAATCACTTTTTTAGCCAATTAATTAATTGGGTAAATTCATCTGTTAATGAGCTGAATGTTTAGCTGATTTATATGGCACATACTGGGAGGGTGCCAAAAGCAAAATCCAAGTATATTGCATGTATCAGCAGTCCTTCATCATATTAATATTACTTCTTCAAAAAGGTCTAGCATATTAATTAGGGAAGATCTTCCTTTAAGAAAACCATACCCCAAGATCCAATCATTTTGGGTCACTAGTTATAAGTTCACCACTACCTGCTACATAAGTTTCTTCAAAATCCATGGATGGCAAGTCTATAACTGTTACTGTCTACATTAAGTCCTTTATGTATATCTCATTAACATCTTTGTGGTGTAGAATGTCACACCCCTAACAGCCTACAAAGAACTTGTATTCCTGAGTACTTTCTGAAAAATAAACTTAAACAGCGCAAGTTAGATAAATATAAATATTTTGCAAACAAACCCCAAATTATATTTTTTGCTTAAGTTTCCCAAAAATTCTCATATTTTGGAAACTGTACAACCCAGACATATATTGTTAAAACATTTTTGTTAACCAGACTTAAGCTTTCATATGACAGCAAGACGTTCCTCTCAGCATGCATGCTTTTCGAGATATTTACAGAAATATGAAAATATATGCTTAGCTGTATAATTAGCAATATAAATAACACTGAATATCTCTCAAGGTGTGCAACTTACAGTACAAATATCAAAACTATTTTTTCAACATCTAAGGTTTTGCTTGATATCATGCAATAGTTTGTAAGTCACTTAGTTTTTGAAATACTAAGTACATAAGGAAACATTATTTTCATAATTAATGACAAAACAACTAGCAATATCTCAGGTACAGTGTGATATAAATGGACATTGGCAGTAATTTTCCCTGTCTCCCACCATGGCATATCACACCATACCCCTCAGTAGCATGCAGAGCTCTCAGTTATGAAAAGATGAACACAAATATGAAAATATGAATAATAAGTGACAAATTGCGATTAATTTCTCTACTGCACCACATTTTAGATCAACACTCAATGTCATTTTGTCAGGGATGGCTCATGCTATAGGACTGCAGGACTGCAGCCCTCCCACCTGTAAAAAGAAAAATAAATTGAGAGTCCCCCTCACTGCAGAAATAATAATAAAAAAATTCACGAGTCCCAGTACTCCACGCATGCGTGCTTAGTTCCTGACTGCTCTGTTAGGCAGTACAGAACTCCACGCACGCATGCATGCTTAGCTCCTGAACTCCAGACTGCTCTGTTAGGCAGTCCAGTTAGGGAAGGAAGGGAACTCTGCCCTGCCAGCCCAGACGTCTGTGCGGTGACAACTGCACAGACTGGAAGAACACCAGACTGCATTGCCCACAGGCTGGAGGCTCCTGCCTACTCACGTTGAAACCAGAACAGCCTGCATGGGCTGCTATGGAGAACAGATAGGTGATCAAGCTGCTGCAGAAGATGGATTCAGGCCACCATGGAGGATCAGGACTTAGATCAGGAGGTAGGGTGTGTGTGTGTGTGTGTGTGTGTGTGTGTGTGTGTGTGTGTGTGTGTGTGTGTGTGTGTACAATGCCCCAGTTGCTACATGGTGGTGGTGAATAGAGAATAAGGCTTGAACTCTGTACCTTGGGCTCAAGTGGCAAGAGCCTGAATTCCCTACCCACCAACATTTGTAAAACATTTGCAGATTTTTGCCTCATATTTGTTCTGTTCTTCATAAAATCTGTGGTTTCTATATTTTTGTTTCTTAACGCAGCCAGTAGTGCAGTGGTAGCATTGTTGCCTGACAGTTGCAGGTTGTCTGGTTTGATTCTTGGCTGGGGTGCCTTCTGTGTGGAGTATGCATGTCTTCCCTGTGTTTGTGTGGGTTTGCTCTGCTGTCCTCAATAGATATTTGTCCCTATTTTTTGGACTGTACTCCCCCATTATTGGCTTTGTCCAGGTTTTTTGTGCCAAGGTTGAGAGCTATGGTGATAACTTAACTCACTGAATATATTTGGGGGCTGTATTCCCCCATTATTGGCTTTGTTCATGTGTTTTGTGCTAAGATGTTGACAGCTATGGTGAGAACTGAATTCACTAAATGGTAGCCATTTAAGTTTGTCTTCCTTTCTTTCATAAAACAGATGATTTGGCATAGTGGTATGTTGCTCTGACTGTTTTGTACAGGGTCCTGGGTTCAATACTTGGCAGTGAAATGTATGGTGGTAACATAGCACTTTATTCGAACAACTTTCCAACATTATACAAGCAGTGTTTAAAATGTGTCCCTGTTTTTTGGTCTTTTGCCCCCCCCCCCCCTAAATTTTGGATTTTTCCAGATTTCTTGTGCTGCAAAGTTCAGAGATGCAGCTGAGTGTCAAGTAAATTTTACAAGAAGCTGAGAGCTGCAGGGGAACAAAAGTTTAGTGCTGCTTATGCAGACTCTGCTTGCATTGTTAATAGCTCAATAGGCAGTATACTTGCGTTTGATGCAGAAGGCTGTGGGTTCTACTCCCACAGTAGGTAAATACATTGCTAATGCTGTACTGTATTGTAAAGGGGGTGGATGCTGCAGTCCTTTTTGGTGAAGATACCCAGTAACTATGAACCTGTTATCAGTTTGCCATCCATTCCTTATTGCAATATTACTAGCTTATCGTTTTTTTTTTTTAATGCAACTTAGGCAATTTATTCCTCAAGGGCAACAGACACTTCATTTGTAGATGAAACAATGAAATATAAAGTTGTTTGCTAGCAGCAACCTCTTCATTAGTTACAGATTTCTTTAATGTGGAATTATTTAGATGACTTTTACTTCTTCAGAGATTGTGCATATTTACTGATACTGGTGGACTGTAGAAGTTAGATTAGACTTTTATGATAGAAATGTTCTGAATTGGGCAGTTTTGTCATTATTGGTGCATGCATTTTGTTTCATTGTTTACTGGAAAAATGTTCAAAACAAATTTTAAATGCCCTCTAACAACTGTACTATATTGTACAAGGAATATAATTTAATACAATCAGGGAAGGTGTATGAAAGACCACATGTATGTTTCGTGTGCAAGGGGCCTATGATTTGAAAACAGCCCAAAGTTAATCTTTATCTGCCACTGGCAAAATGTATTTTCTTTGAATGTGGGTTTCAATGCTGTTTCAATGAATGTGAGTTTCAAGGGCAGAGAAGTTTTAATGCTAAGTCTGTTTTCATTGTGAGATTGCATTGCTTTATTTAGCAGATGTCTTAGTGTTTGTGCTGTAAAATGCAAAATAAAACTTTCAAATGAAGTCCAAATCATATGTACATTACTGTTTATGGTAAATGGGGTGAAATCACCAAATAATGGTTCATTGGAATGGTTGCAGGGGGGAGGCTCCATTCGACCATGATTTTGTGAGGGGGAAGGGCGGCAAACTCAAAGGCTGAACTATACCTCTCAACTGTCCAGATTTTCACTTCTTATTCTTGGTTTGTTCCTCATAAAATGTGTGGTTTTCTGGCAAATAATTTAGGAATTAAGTCACTAAATAATGACAGACACTGAGTTTCAGACTTCATAACCTTCAGAAAAATGCATGCTAAAGCAAGACCTGTTATTCTATCAATTGCCTCAGTTTATACAACAATTTATAGTACTGTTTATATGTTCCCCCAGTATATTTGGCCTTGTCCAGATTTCCTGCATTAACAGGTTGAGAGGTACGTGCAAATAAATTGATTTATAGAATTAGGCATATCCAAACCTCTCAACTGTCCCCGATTTTGGCTCAAAATGTTGCTCTTCCCCTAGTAATCCCACCGCAAAATGGTTTGGAAGAAAACGTGGAGGGCTTACAATTAAGAAATAACTGTAAGAATCAGAGTTATAGATTACTTTTATTTCAGAAATGCATGTAGATTCTTTTATTTTGCCAGCTGCTCAAGTTAGCAGTACTAATATTAAAGTGTCCCTTCTTTGACAGGTTCCCAGCTGTATTGTGTGGCTATTTTATATTTTTGAATCACATTTTTGGGCCATTTATCATAAAATTGTGTTTTTTGGCAAATCAGTGGCAAATCATTAAAAAATAGAAGTTATGTTCTTACCATAACGTTCCATGTTAGTTGTCTTCTTCTCGCCTTCTTCTTGCTGGATGGGTTCGGAGCCGACCTCGGCTCCGACTCGGCCACTCTAAAAGCTCGAGAGTTGGTTCCACCGGCTCGAGGCTCCCCTTATATCCCACAATGCTAGGCGAGAGTTACCTCAGATCTCGTTTGTAAGCTAACCCCAGCTTATAACAGTAACAGTATAACTGTAAAACAGAATCCACCTCTAACAACAGGAAGAAAGAAGGGTGACCTACATCCTGAACCAGGAAATATGCATAATAGCATATGTCTAAGAAAGAGGTGGTAGAAAGAGAGGTCACAATCACAACTCCTCTAGGTCTGTCCAGGCCAGGGGGAAGGAGGGTGGGACGCAAGAAGGCGAGAAGAAGACAACTAACATGGAACGTTATGGTAAGAACATAACTTCTATATGTTAAGTTGTCTATCTCGCCTTCATTCTTGCTGGATGGGACCGTCCCTAGCACCTTGTCCCGGTGGCCTAACGGAACAGACTCCTGAGAACAGTGGAACCAAAGTTAGCTCTATGCCTAGAAGCTAAATCCAACTTATAATGAGAAATAAAAGTGTGAGGAGTAGCCCAAGTAGCCGCTGCACAAATGGTGTCAATAGGCAGTCTGTCTTGGAAGGCTAAAGAAGTAGCCAAAGCTCTGGTGGAATGGGCTTTAGGTTTATTAGGCAATTTTGTTGTCTAATTTCATATACCAGGAAATCAAAGATGTTAGCCATCTGGATAATGATACCTTTGAAACTGAAAGTCCCTTTCTGCTTTCCGCATAGGAGACAAACAGCTGATCAGATTTTCTGAATTGTTTTGTTCTATCCAAGTAGTACCTCAATTGACGATGAACATCCAGACAGTGTAATTTTTGTTCAGACCTATTGGAATACTCTGGAAAAAAGACAGGGAGGTCAATGCTTTGGTTTAGATTTGATGTCGAGACCACCTTAGGCAAAAAGGACGTGTTAGTTCGTAAGGATACTCTGTCCTTATGAAACAAAAGATAAGGAGGACGACAACTGAGTGCTTGAAGTTCTGAAACTCTTCTAGCTGATGTAATAGCTACCAGAAAGAGAGTTTTCCATGATAACAATTTCAAGGAACAGGAAGCTGCAGGTTCGAAAGGGGAAAGAATCAAAGAAGCAAGAACTAAATTTAGGTCCCAAGGAGAAGGAGGATTTCTTATAGGAGGTCTGAGAAGAAAAACTCCTTTCAAAAAGGCTTTGCAAAGTTTGTGGGACATTAGGGCAGATTCAGAAATACCCACATGGAAGTTAGAAATAGCTGCCAATTGAACCTTAAGTATAGATGGAGATGAACCTGCATGGAAGAGTTCAGCTAGAAAATCAAGGACTAGTTGGATGGAAGCGGTGAAAGGATCTATGTCCTTTCCTTGTGCCCAATATGTGAAGCGTTTCCACTTACTCAAATAAATCTTTCGAGTGGAAGATTTATGGGAAGCTATCAATATATCTCTAACAGAGTGAGATAATTGAGGAAGCCTGGCTACGGTTGGAACTGGAGGAACCAAGCAGTGAGGTTCAGAGAGGGGAGGGAGCGATGAAACTGACCCGACTGATGGATCAAAAGATCTGGAACTAGGTCCAGATTCCACGGTCGCTCCAAGAGAAAACGATGTAGAAAGGGGAACCACACTTGTCAAGGCCAGTAAGGAGCAATGAGGATCAATGAGGCCTTCTGAGCGATAGCTTTCTGTATCACTTGAGAGATCAGTGGGAAAGGAGGAAATGCATACAGAAGTCCCCGGGGCCAAACTTGGACTAGAGCGTCTCTGCTGGGTTGGCCTGGTAAAGGGAATAGAGTGAAATATTCTCTGCACTTGCTGTTTTGGGGAGTAGCAAAAAGATCGCAGCAAGGCTGACCCCACTTGAGAAAAATTTCTCTCACTACAGAGTCTTTCAGAGACCACTCTGCTCAACTTGTCCGCAATGTGATTGGACTTCCCGGGGATGTGCGTTGCTATCAGAAAACGCTGAGAAGAAATCGCCCATTGCCACAGTCTGAGTGCTTCTCGACACAGGGGGTATGATCTGGTTCCGCCTTGTTTGTTGATGTACCACACTACAGACATATTGTCTGTCTGGATTGCAATTGTTCCCAAGGGAAGAGAGTCTTGAAGGGCTTGCAACACTAAAAGCACTGCTCTCATCTCCAGAACATTTATGTGCAAGTGGCATTCGTTTGGTTGCCATGTGCCCTGGACTGTCCTGCCCTGATAATTCCCCCCCCACCCGATCAGGGAGGCATCCGTTGTCAGTGTAGCAACCGGAGGAGGTGGAACAAAGGGTCTTCCCAACAGGAGCTGGGGGGAAGACATCCACCACATGAGATGCTTTTGCACGCCTGCGTGATCACAATGGTGTGAGACATTGGAAGTTCCTGGTATGACCATTGAGTAAAAAGCATCCACTGAAGGATCCGCATGTGGTATCTGGCTAATGGAAGGAGAGGTATGGCCGCTGCCATGATTCCCAACACCTTTAGAACTAACCTGGCTTTGATTCTGTTGTTGTTGAGAAGGAGTGACACCAATTTGTGAATGTCTGATATCCTTTGGTGTGTTAGCCTTGCAGACATGTTTATAGTATCTAGATTTGCCTATGTAGGTAATAGTGCGACAAGGCGACAAAACAGACTTTTCGCAATTTATTGAAATACCCAGTTTTTGACAAACGCGAAAAGTATAATCTCTGGCCATCAGAAGGAGATGCTTGGTGGGAGCTGTGAGGAGCCAGTCGTCCAAATATGGAAACACCTGGAATCCTTGTCGTCTCAGGTGAGAAGCTACCACTGCCATGCATTTGGTAAACACCCGGGGGGCAGTGGTGAGACCAAAGGGCAGGGCCCTGAACTGAAAATGACTGGTTCCCAGCCTGAAGCGGAGGAATCTTCTGGAGCGTCTGTTCATTTTATGTGATAGCACGCATCCCGAAGGTCTATAGAGCACATCCAGTTTCCTTTGCCCAAAAGGGGAAGAATGGATTGCAGCGTGACCATCCGAAATCTTGTTTTCTTGACTGATTTGTTCAAGACACTGAGATCAATATCGGTCTCCAGTCCCCTGTTTTCTTTGGAACTAAAAGAACCTTGAGTAGATTCCGGATCCTTGTTGGTCTGCTGGCACTGGCTGAATTGCTCTTTTGCAAGCAGTTTTGAAATTTCCAAAGCTGCTAGATCCCTTTGAGCGGGTGGAACATCTGGAAGGGATTTTTGACTGATTTGGAAAGCGAAGAAAGGGGATAGAATAGCCTTCGAAATGATGGACTGTACCCATTTGTCTTGAGTCAGGGATAGCCAGGCTTCTGGGTACAGTGACAATCTTCCCCGACTGCCTCGAAGATGGGCAGTCGGGCAACACCTCAGGGATGCTGAAAGGGCTTGTCAGGAAGGCTTCCGATTGCCCTGGTTCTCGGACCCCCTGCCCCTAGGGCGCGTCTACCATTGTTATTCCCACCTCTGCCTTTGGTAGGAAAACGACTCTGTCGTCAGGCGAAGTCCCTTGAGATTGTTTACGGAACCACATCTTTCCACCCTTCTGGCCTTTGGGGTAAGGCCTGGAAGGAGTCGAAAACGGACTCCGGCAGAAAGGGTCTTGCCATCAGTCTCGCACCTAGTCAGGGTTTCTTTCACTTGAGGACCAAAGAGAGATGA
Source organism: Protopterus annectens (assembly GCF_019279795.1). Taxonomy (NCBI): domain Eukaryota; kingdom Metazoa; phylum Chordata; order Ceratodontiformes; family Protopteridae; genus Protopterus; species Protopterus annectens. The sequence goes on from NC_056737.1 coordinate 1,845,287,357, forward strand.
TCCATCAAAGGGAGTTCGTGAAAGACGTCTTGAAAGGGTCCGCAAAATTGCATAGCCGCATCCAGGCATGCCTACGTAAGGCTACACCTGTCCCTGCGGCTCTGCTCACTCCATCGGCCGCGTAAGAAAGGAGGCGCATGGAGGAGTTGGATATGGAATTAAGGGTAGCCAGCTGCGTGTTCATCTTGTCTTGGAAACCCGCAGCTGTAGGATCCTTTAACATTTCACTCGCTTCCTTGATCAAGTCCCTTTGAAGACGAGTGAAATGACACAGGTAGTTCAGCGAACGCATGGTAAATGTCGCTGAGGAGAACATCCGCTTCCCGTACCTATCCATGGACCTAGATTCCTTGTTAGGTGGATGGACAGGTACTGAAGGATCAGCCAGTTCCTTCTTTGTGGCAGCAGCTACCACCATAGCATCCACAGAAACTCCTTTTGATAAAAATTGCTTGTCTGCTGGAGCTGTGATGAACTTAGAGGGTCTCCTGGGAGTGGGGTCCACTGAATCAGGAGCCGTCCATGCCTTCTTAGCAACCACCTGCATGAGGGGTCAAGGAGGGACACCCAGGAGGTGGAAGGACGAGAGCCAAACGCCTCAAGATACACAGATTCGTCCTCCGAAGGGTTGAGGGCTGGCCAATTTCCCTCTGTTTCAGGATCTCCAGAATGTCTGCAAATGAGACATCTTCAGAAGGGGAACGGGGAACCCTCAGAATCATCCAAATCTGTGTCTGACGTGATAGACTCAGGTGAGTCAATGTGTTTCCTCTTACACTTCCTCTTCCGAGGGGCTCTTCTGCCAAATCAGGAGAGGCCTCGAAGAGGATGAAATCCCACAGGGGCTCCTGAGGAGCTGGCTCTCTGCGGTCCGGGATGAGGGAGTGAGTCGACTTACCCTGAGGCAGCATAGAGGGAGGGGCGGAGCCGACTGTGGAGTAGAGCCAGGCTCTAACACTCTCCGCATGACCTCGAATGCACCCCTGTCAGGCAGAGCCAGAGGTCCCGCTCCGAGGAGCTAAGAACCCCTCGGCACCGACAGTGATGGCTCGAGGCCGATGTCGGAGCCGAACTCACCAGCGCCGAAGCCCCAAGAGGAGAGGGGGTCGGACAAGGGTCCGATGCCACTCACCCTCGGAGCCGACGAGGAAGTCCGGCGCCGAGATTCTTCCAAAGAAGAAAGCGGTGCCGGCACGGAGCCGAAGACAATTGTATCGGCTCCGGCGTAATCACAGTCTCGGTTCCGACGCGACCCGGCTCGAACTCAAGAGAGTCGAAGGAGGAAAATGTTGATGGACCGGGGCAGGCATCGACTGATGAGTCGGGCTCTGAAGCATCTGGGCTAGTGCCTCGGACTTAAGTAGTCGACTCACTACCCTCTGAAGGTCATGATCCAACAGCCTCGATGACCTAGAGGAGTGAGACCTTTGACTCCGTTCAGACAGCAGGGGAGATCCTGGAGCCGAATGAACGGAGCCAAGAGATGGTGACCTGGACCTCTTCCTAGTTGTCGGCTCCGAAGGTCTGGTCGGAGCCGACACGGAACTCAATAACCTCGGCTCCGGCGAGGGAGCCACAGAAACTGTGGACTGAGACTTATCGGCTCCAGCCGGAGCCGATAAAGGCAAAGGTTGAGCAACCTGGGGTCTCGGCTCAGAAGCCGGAGCCGAGACCTCGATGCCTTAGAGGGCTTCCCTGTTGAAACTGACAGGGAATCCTCTGGCTTCAGTAAGCCTCTAAGAATTAATTTATTTTTCTTTCCTGCAGGACCCTGGGGCTGAAGCCATGGCACACAGCACAGGAGTCCTGCAGGTGCAAAGGCCCCAGACAATAGACACAAGAAGTGTGAGCGTCTGTCAGAGACATTTTCTGACAGCACGCATCACACTTCTTGAATCCGGAGACCTTTGCTTCTTTAGACATTTTTTTGACTGACAGGTGTACACAAACACGCACACAAACACACAAGTTATACCCTGTCAGGAAAACACAATAAAATTAGTAGTAATACTAGTATTTAAAACTACAATAAACTAGAATAAACTACAAAAAAAAAACACACACTCCACTAGGGAAGGGAAGGCCTAAGGGCCCAATGGAAGAACCAAAGGTTCTTGGGGAAAGAAACAGAAAATATTTAGGGTCGGGGATAAAGTTTTCTAATCTACACTAACTAAGTAAGAATATTAACTTAAAAGGGGTTTTAAAGAGTAATTTTTACAAGAAAAATAGCACTCACCAGGAACCGGTAGAAACAACCAACCTCGAAGCTGTAGCGGCAAACGAGATCTGAGGTAACTCTCGCCTAGCATTGTGGGATATAAGGGGAGCCTCGAGCCGGTGGAACCAACTCTCGAGCTTTTAGAGTGGCCGAGTCGGAGCCGAGGTCGGCTCCGAACCCATCCAGCAAGAATGAAGGCGAGATAGACAACTTAACATCTGAAGTTAGAAAATAATGACAGACATTTGAGATTCAGATTCCGTACCTTTCAGAAAATTCATACTAATGCAATACCTACTATTCTATTATCTTTCTAAGTTTATAAGAGCAATATTTAGAAATTGTCCTTATTTTTGGGCCTTTGTCCCACTTCTATGTATGGCTCTGTCCATATTTCTTGTTCTGAGGTTGAGAGGTATGACAATCCTCCAAAGGCAGACGTCCTGTCTGGTGGACCCCAGCCATAAACAAACTATACAACAGAAGGAGGAAGCTACTAAATGATAGAGCAAAATCCCAAAAAGGGAAGGCATCACTGATCAGTATTAGCAAAAAACTACGGGCACTCATAAAATTGTCTAAGGCCAGCTTCGAGAGAAAAATTGCACAGGACACTAAGGATAATCACAAGGCTTTCTTTAGTTATGTTAGGAACCTGGGTGGTAATTCCCAGATATGCTCAGAATTAGTCCAAAATGACAAAAAATACACCGAGCCCACAGACATTGCCAACATCCTAGCTGAAAGGTTCAGCGCAAACTTCTCTCCCCCCTCCCCACCAAAAAGGCAAATATCTATCCCAGCAGAGTGCTGCCCCCCCGACATCTCAGATGCTCAGGTAAGAACCGCCCTCTCCAAAGCAAAAAACACAGCATCAATGGGACCAGACGGTGTCGGGCTGCGTCCTACATGAACTCCAAGAAGAGCTAAACCCAAACATAAAACTACTGTTCAATCTCAACCTTACTACAGGATATGTGCCCAAAGAGTGGCATACAGCAACAGTGGTCCCTCTCCATAAAGGTGGTGCCTCAACGGATCCTGGAAACTATCGCCGCATAAGCCTGACTAGCTTGGTCTGCAAAGCTATGGAAAGGATCATCATGGACCTCATAAATAAAGATATTGGGGACCTACAGACACTGGATCCTACCCAGTTCGGCTTTGTTAAGGGCAGATCCTGCCTCTTAAACCTGGTTGATTTCTTTGAAACAGTCACCAAGGCCATTGACGAGGGGAAGGTGGTCCATACAGCCTACCTGGACCTCACCAAGCCTTCGATACAATACCCCACTCGGGCATTATAGATAAGCTCACCAGCTTAAATATAAACTCCTATGTCACTAGATGGATTGCAAACTGGCTCAAGGACAGAACCCACATGGTTAGAATTGCTGGAGCCATGTCAGACTCCAAACCAGTTACAAGTGGTGTCCCACAAGGCTCAGTCCTGGGACCTCTCTTGTTCGGTATATATTTCTTGGAGGTACAGGCCAACACGGAAGGACTGTGGCTGACCAAGTTCGCAGATGACTACAAACTGGGTGCCATAATTGACTCTCCAGCCGACACAAGCATCCTCCAAAAGGGCCTCATAGAAACAGACAACTGGTGCCAGAGCCATGGCCTCAAGCTAAATGCCAAAAAGTGTATAGTCATCCCCTTTGGCAAAAACAAAGTGCCCACAAATTACCACATAGGTGGTAATCCATTAAATACAGAAGAAGTAATTAGGGACCTGGGGACCCAAGTTGATAGCAATCTCTCATTTGATAACCACGTGTCCAAAGTGGTTAGAAAAACATTTTATATAGCCCACCTAATCATGAAGGGATTCACATCTAGATCAGGGGAGGTCATCGTGCCTCTTTACTCATCCCTCATCAGGCCCATAATTGAGTACAATGCCCCTTTTGGGATGTACCTTACCAGACACCTGCAGCAATTGGAAAGACCCCAAAAGTACCTCACCAAGAGGATCAAAGGGCTCAAACAGATGCCATATGCTGCCCGGTTAAAGAAACTCCAGCTCTACTCAGTGGCATACCGCCTGTTCAGAGGCGATCTGTGCCTGACGATAAAGCCATGTCCAACCGAATTAATGGACATGCTGCACCTCAGAAAATCCAAATCCCATCGAGCTAAGTGCTCGAGAGACTTGAACCTCAGCACTGAAATAAATAGGACATGCTGGAGGGACAGATTCATAACCCAGAGGCTCCCTTCACTCTGGAATAAAATCCCAGTCCAGGTTAGGCAGAGTCCCTCATTGACTCTCTTCAAGAGGAATCTTGATGAGTGGATGGGAGATCGTAGGTTTACCCCGGGTATCACTTCTGTGTCACTGTTAAGACAGAGGCACAGTATACTAACCTCAAAAAAGGGCATAGCAAAATAAATTTAAAATGGGTGGCGAAAGCCAAACACATTCTGGCTCGGCTTATAAATGCCCTAGGGCAGATAGCCTAGTATGAACCTATGAACCTATAAATGTGTCAGGGCCATCACAGTCAGCCAGAGACATTTCAAATTGTGACATACTTGTTGTACCCCACTCCCCGATGTAGTGACTCTGGATGTGTCCAAGCAAGGCAAGGAGCAGTTATGCGGTATAAATGTGCAGAGTATCTCCCCATCCAAGATAGACACAAGTACTACTTTTATTCTTCCTTGATTTTGCAGAATGTTCTGGTTTCTGTCATATTTTTATACTGTTGATTTATGCTTATTATTACTCAGAAAGTGCCTGTTGCTCTGTGTTTAAGTAACAATGTTTTAATGACCATCAGGTAAGCTTGTCTGAGATTGTAAGATGCAAGTAAGCTTTAATAAGCATACTGTTAAAGAATTGCCAACATTGAAAGCCTTTCTGCTGTTGCCATGCAGAGAATACTTACATAACTAGATAATGTATAAGCCTTAGGTAGTGAAATGCATATGACAGTATTTGTAATAAAGAACAGGATTACATTATTTTAAGAAGTTCAATACATTTGTTGGAGACTTACAGTCATCTTTGCAGGCTTTACCCATAAACCAAACAGAATGCCAATCTATCATGAGTGGTCCATTATCTGTACAGTAATCCTTTAAGAAATGTATCTTGAGCTTGTTTCTTGTTTGCTTTTCATTTTTTACTTTGATCATGTTTTCCCCATGAAACAAGTAGATAGTTGTCAGGCAGCAGGTCTTTTTTGGATAAGAAACAATTTTACAAGTGGAGGTATCACAGAGATTGCTACTTTCAGCATGTTACTTGGTACTTTAATAAATCTGAATATAAATTATAATTAGAACTGCAGTGCAAGGAGAAGTGGTTTGAGTTGAGTGCTGCTTGTTTTTCTTATACTTGATTTTGACTGGCATTCCAGTAATGTATTTAAAAAGTAATTTATTTTTTCATGCCTTACAACCTTTTTGTTTCCATCTAGATATTAAGTAAGCTGTCATGCACCCAATGCACTGAAATATTTTTTTTTTCTTCTACACTTCATTTTGTCTTGACTGGACTCTCATAATGATGGTATGACACCCAGGGCAGCGTATTTAATTAAAGTTACAGTTTTTGTGGTTTTGAGCATAGCTCCTCCCCTTTCTAGTTGGCCGCACCTCTTCCCATTGACCCCACCCATTCAGCTGTCTCCTGCAGCCCCCCTTTGATTTGAAGTCACCAGCCACCACTGCATTTTGTTAATAACTAGTTCCACTTCTAATACTGCCTATTGCTTCCTGGTAAGTTGATTAGTTAAAGAAACCAGTCCCAAAAATGGTCTGGATGCCATAAGAAGATATGGGTGTGAACTGGAAATGTACAAACATGTATGAATGAGATACACTCTAGGAAATGCCAGATTTCTGAAATATCTCCAGTTGCAGCAAATTAGCAACAATACACAACACCTTTAGTACATTATTTCTTATGTCATGTAGGCACCTGCAAAACCTGCAGTCATAGTGGCCCCTGATGACCTGCTGCAAAGAACGGCCCCGTAACAATAGTGTCCAGTCACAAAGAAGAGAATGCAGAGGTGCCTGTTTTCAGTTTCAGTCCTATTCCAACATCTACTTCTATTTTTTTTTTTTTTTTTTTGTTTGTTTGGCACTGTTCAGTGTAGACAAAACAAAAAAGAGGACCAGCATACAAGGCACCTTATAGTGATGTAAAACAATTTAATAAAAGTATTAGGTTCTTTGAAACACAGACCGGTTTCGGCAAATACAATAGTCAGAGCCTTCTTCAGTGTGTAGATTTCATACAAAAAAGAACCTTTATATAAATAATTCATTAAGTCACATTAAGTCATGTGATTAATTACATATGTTCATTGAGATCTGGCTTAAAGAGCCCACCAAGTTTAATGATCCATTTTTTTCTGCATGGAGTTCAGTAAATCATGCCAACTTAATTTATTATTTCTAGATCTCAAGATTTTATCTATGATGGTGAAACTAAAACATGCATTGTGATGAATGAGAGAATGTTTATATAAGGCATTGGTTTCTCTCTTATTCTTGATGTCACTAAGATGCTCAGATATTCAAAGTTTCAAGGGTCCTGACATTTGACCAACGTAAAATGCAGGACAGGTGCACTTGGCCAAATAAATTACCCAATCTGAGGAGCAGTTAGCAAAGAATTTGATGTTATATACTTCAGGGGTATTTTGGCTAGTAAAACTTTTAGTTTTGAGTAGTTTAGTACAATAACTGCAGTGTCCGCAAGGAAAGCATCCAAATAGGGGTTCATCTGATAGTGTAGTTTGGATGATATTGGTGGTTTTCACTTCAGAATGTTTGAAGTGATTAAAAAAAGCAGATACATTTTTCCCTTTACGGAAAGAAAATGAACATCTATCATCAAGAATGTCATGAAGTTTAGGTTCACATGTTAATATGTTCCAATTGTGTTGAACAATATTAACGAGTGTATTAGTGTTACGTCCATATGTGGTGATAAGTCTGACTGGTTCGGAATTGGATTTGTTCCTGGTTCTATAGAGAAGAAGATCTGCACGTTTCATCTTGTCAACAGTGTGTTTGATATGTAGTAAATGGCCCATTTTGTAGCTACGATCATGAAATCTGTGTACTAGACCATCCCTAAAGCATGTGTAAGTGTGTTGATCAGAACAAATGTGTTTAATACGCATAAACTGTGATTTGGGAATGTTTTTGCAAATGTGGGGGGATGAAAGCTGATGGCATGGAGTAGTGAATTGTTTTCAGGGAATTTACGATGAATTTCTGTTGTCAGCATATGGTCAGATGCACGGCAAACCAAAACATCTAAAAAAATAATTTTATTTTTATCATAGCTGACAGAAAATTTGATTCCTCATGTATTTTCATTCAAATAAGTGATGAATTCCAAAAGATATTCACTATCAGCCCTCCATACCAACCAGCAATCATCCAAATATCTATGCCAAATGTCCATTTCTTCAATGTAAATATTGTGAGAATTGTCATAAATGACTTGTTCTTCGAAGTAAGCCATGAACAAATCCGCGTATATGGGGGCAAAGGAAGCCTCCATAGCTGTCCCCTTCGTTTGCAAATAACATTTACCTTTATAAAAGAACACATTCTTAGTCAGTACATGTTCTGTCAAACACAACAAAAGAGTGTTAAAACCTGGCTTATATAGTTCCGACTTGTTAAGCCAATATTCCAACACCTCCAAACCAGCCCAGTGCGGTATATTGGTGTATAATGATTTTACATCTAATGTGCAGAGTAACCAATCTGGCTCAAGCTGTGTGTCAGAAATGATCTGAAGGAATTCAGTCGTGTCCCTGATCCTTGCTCGGACACATTGTAAAAGTGGCTGTAAATATTTGGTTAGAAATAGAGATAATGGTTCCGTTAATGAGTTTTTGCCGGAAACAATAGGTCTACCTGGAGGATTCTGAAGATCCTTGTGTATTTTAGGTAGAAAATATATGTACTGTGGGCAAGGATTGCAAATGGTGAGTTGAAACTTGGTATTTTTGCTGATGATCCCCTCTTCAACAGCTGAAATGAGAAAAGAATCAATATGCGTTTAAAGACCGGTGTTGGATCAATGGTTAGTTCAGATTAATATCGTGCATTTGATAATTGATTAAATGCTTCATGGTCATATTGGGATAAATCCTGAACAACTATTGAACCCCCTTTGTCAGCACCAATAATAACCAAATTATGGTTATTAGCTAGTTTAGTGATGTTATCCATACAAGTTTTGGATACATTATTTGGTAAAGGTGGGGCTGACCTAAACTGAAAATGAAGGTCTTTAATCATGGCTTGTTGAAACATAGAAACATGATGATTCATGGGTGGCATGAAGGAAGATCTGTGATATTTGAATTCATCAGAGATCTTTGATGATTGTTGTTCCTGAAAAAATAGTTTAAGATTAAGAATCCTACAAAATTAAGTAATATCATGAACAAAACTTTCTTCTGAAACAAAAAAAAAACAGGAATAAATGATAATCCTTTATTAAGAATTTCAATTTCGGAGGAGGAAAGGACATGTGATGAAATGTTAGTAATGTTTACATTTGTTACTTTGTCACAAACATCTGTAGTAGACTTTCCATATTGTCCACATCTTTTATGTTTTCTGCCCCCCCCCCCATGTGTAAACCTTGCGTGGTTGTGGAATTCCTACTTTTTAATGCTGGTGAGCCTGTGGCACCCCCAGAATCAGTATCTAAACCCAAAGAAGAGTAATCATCAGCTGACGTATCAGTATTATGAGGTGTAACGTTTTTAAGAATGGATTTGGTCCGTTTCCTTTTAGGATTGGTCCGATTTTCAGCAATAAATCGGACATGTTTTGCTTTGTTTTCAAAATTAAAAGGATCACCTTTGGTATAGTCATCTACGTCTCTTTGAAACTTTTTCCTTTTCCTTTCTTTTAACTGGGATTCCAATGTGAGTAATTCCTTACTCAAATTTTTAATACTATTTGTATATATGGTCTGTCCCTCAAATTGCTTAGCCTTGTCACTAAGTGAGGTGATGGATGAAATTTCCTGTTCAATGATTCTATTACGGTAGTTAGCCAATATTTTAACAAATTTGAGAGATGTTTCTTGTTGAACCTCACTCCATTGTTTAAGTAAAAGATCATCAGGGGTATTTACCAATGGTTGTGTGCGTATCCTTAAACCACGTTGGGTAATTAATTCCTTTAAGTAAATAGGCACGGAAAAGCTTATAATGCCAAACGTTATTTCGCAAAGATCTCATATGTTTATTTAAGTTTGAAAAAATATTTTCACAACTGTCATTATTGGCCGCAACACCAAGATCATCCAACCTTTCACCAAGTGGGCCTATACCAAAAACAGAAAGATCATCTCTGTCAGAGGATAGACCTGTAAGCAAATGATGCAATTCCATGGTGCACCGTGGAAATAAAGATACTTAAGAAGCAACAAAAAACTTACGAGTGAACAAATAACAGGTATAAAACTGGACAAGATATTTGGGTTGTATAAATATCAAAAGATCCTGATAAGTGACCCTGGCCGGTTCAAAATTGAATCAATAAGCAATAAACCTATGATGATGGACTATATAAAATATCTCAAATATATATAAAAATCCCACGGAAAAAATCAGTGGACATAGATTAGGTCCTTTGCCGGTCCTTATTTGAACCAATAAGCCCTAGGTCCGTAGCTTCAATAGGTCAGTTAATGACTTAATTCCCCAATGTAAAAAATAGGGTGGAATTGGTGCAGTAGACAAAATGACAGAAGCCAAGACTAAAAAAGTTTTAAATTTGGGATTAGATAAGCTTTCAATAGAGCTTACAACAATAGGTGAACAACCAAATATGAAAATGACTATAAAAGTGCACAGAACCTAATACAATGTGGCAAAAATACCAAATATCTGCTTGTATACCATTAGGTGCACATTATAATGTAATGAAATAGACTTATATAGCCATAAAAAATGATCAAAAGGCAATCTCCCTATAATAAAGGTGAAATTATTATCAGATGCTCAAAAGGAGCATCCAAGGTAGTATATCCATGCCAATGATGTATATCAAATACAAATGGTGAATAAATATTTATAGTGGCTGTATTAAATCTCAATTAGTGGTGTAGAATCATTGAACAGTAAATCAGCCCTGAATGAAATGAGTGTTAAAATAGAAAAATCAAGATAATATGTATAGTGAAAACACATATAATATTGCTTGCATATTATATCATATAGGACATAGATTATTCCCAATATATAGATATGAGTGAACCAAAACATTGGTCCAACAATCACTATCTGACAAAATCATGTGATGAAGGTGAGCAATAAGAAGCATAAATCACACTTATGTATAGAATGTAGGTGAACTAACTGTTGTATAATCACTAATATTGTTACATAAGCCCAAACAGTTCAAATCATTTAAAACGGCGAATCCTCACACTAAAATTGTGATTGATGTGACCAAAGGTCCCAAAAACCTTAATGTTTAGGCTATAATCCCTAAGAAATGGAAAATCACCATATACAAGTGAAATTTAGGTGACATAATCATGTGTTTGTAATGTTCAACATCAAAAATGTCCCTATTGATGCAAACAACAAATCGGCAAAATAGATTGCATAATAAATGTGAAAACTATCTAAACAAACAACAAATCAACTAGCAAAAACATAGGATAAAACACAATGATAGCCCTAAATATTCATTGGAAATTCAAAATGACAAACAGTCAAGGAAAAAATAAAGTGTTAAAATAATTGCTAGTATGAAGCAATAGACTTAGATGAAACAGCGATGCTCCCAAATATTCACAATGATTAACTTCAATGGTACCAAACAATACACATGATAGTGTCTAATTAGCCTGAACATAAGGCATATGCTTTTTAGTGCAAAAACGTTCAGCAATGGTAAAAAATATTGCTTAAAAGGAAAAGCTATGAACCGTACTCATTCATTGTGACTAGCATATGAATGTGTTTGCAAATATACAATTGGTAAAACACAATAGTATTCATAGCATATCACTGAAAATTGCACAGCCAGGCTACAACAAAAAGTTCACTGTTTAAACTATGGCTGGAAAAAAATTCACATTAGTATAGTGACAATAAACCTGAGTACTAATGCGTATATGGTATCATATGAAATGTCAATAGTTTAATAAAGGAAGAAAAATAGAAATAATAAGTCCATGTCCGTAGATGGAAATTAATATAAGCCGATTGACTGTGAAAGTCCGACTCAAATCACAAGTGTCCAAACTTGCCCCATAGAGAAATGAAAATCAGTTCACATAATATTGTCCTGGTGACATGCATACTGGACCATATCCCTTTAGTTGAAAAAACAAACCGCAACAGTTCTTACATGAAAAAATCCCAAAACCGAGACACAAAACTGCTGAGATGTAAGTCCATATCAGTTCAGTTCGCTATGACGTGGCGATAACATACACCTCTCATAAGCTTGAAAGCGAAAACTAAACCACACATTAAGCCCCAAAATTTTTGGACAATTTCATATGATACCATATACGCATTAGTGCTCAGGTTTATTGTCACTATACTAATGTATTTTTTTTTCAGTCATAGTTTAAACAGTGAACTTTTTGTTGTAGCCTGGCTGTGCAATTTTCAGTGATATGCTATGAATACTATTGTGTTTTACCACTTGTATATTTGCAAACACATTCATATGGAAGTCATAGTGAATGGGTACGGTTCATATCTTTTCCCTTTAAGCAATATTTTTTACCATTGTTGAGCATTTTTGCAATAAAAAGCATATGCCTTATGTTCAGGCTAATTAGACACTATCATGTGTATTGTTTGGTACCACTGAATTTAATCATTGTGAACATTTGGGAGCATCGCTGTTTCATCTAAGTCTATTGCTTCATACTAGCAATTATTTTAACACTTTATTTTTTCCATGACTGTTTGTCAGTCATTTTGAATTTCCAATGAATATTTAGGGCTATCATTGTATTTTATCCTATGTTTTTGCTAGTTGATTTGTTGTTTGTTTAGATTGTTTTCACATTTATTATGCAATCTATTTTGCCGATTGTTGTTTGCATCAATAGGGACATTTTTGATGTTGAACATTACAAACATATGATTATGTCACCTAAATGTCACTTGTATATGGTGATTTTCCATTTCTTAGGGATTATAGCCTAAACATTAAGGTTTTTCGGACCTTTGGTCACATCAATCACAATTTTAGTGTGAGGATTCGCAGTTTTGAATAATTTGAACTGTTTGGGCTTAAGTAACAATATTAGTGATTATACAACAGTTAGTTCACCTACACTCTATACATAAGTGTGATTTATGCTTCTTATTGCTCACCTTCATCACATGATTTTGTCAGACAGTGATTGTTGGACCAATTTTTTGGTTCACTCATATCTATATATTGGGAATAATCTATGTCCTATATGATATAATATGCAAGCAATATTATATGTGTTTTCACTATACATATAATCTTGATTTTTCTAGTTTTAACATTCATTTCATTCAGGGCTGATTTACTGTTAAATGATTCTACACCACCAATTGAGATTTAATACAGCTACTATAAATAGTTATTCACTATTTGTATTTGATATACATCATTGGCATGGATATACTACCTTGCATGCTCCTTTTGAGCATCTGATAACAATTTCAACTTTATTATAGGTAGATTGTCTTTTAATAATTTTTATGGCTATATAAGTCTATTTAATTACATTATAAGGTGCACCTAATGGTGTACAAGCATATATTTGGTATTTTTGCCACATTGTATTAGGTTCTGTGCACTTTTATAGTCATTTTCATGTTTGGTTGTTCACCTATTGTTCTAGGCTCTATTGAAAGCTTATCTAAGCCAAAATTTAAACCTTTTTTAGTCTTGACTTCTATCATTTTGTCTACTGCACCAATTCCATCCTATTTTTTACATTGGGAATTAAGTCATCAATTGACCTATTGAAGCTACGGACCTAGGGCTTATTGATTCAAATAAGGACCAGCAAAGGACCTAATCTATGTCCACTGATTTTTTTCGGTGAGAATTTTATATATATTTGAGATATTTTATATATTCCATCATCATAGGTTTATTGCTTATTGATCCAATTTTGAACTGGCTAAGGTCACTTATCAGGATCTTTTGATATTTATACAACCCAAATATCTTGTCCAGTTTATACCTGGTATTTGTTCACTCGTGAATTTTTTGTTGCTTCTTAATCATCTTTATTTCCACGGTGCACCATGGAATTGCATTATTTGCTTACAGGTCTATCCTCTGACAGAGATGATCTTTCTGTTTTTGGTATAGGCCCTCTTGGTGAAAGGTTGGATGATCTTGGTGTTGCGGCCAATAATGACAGTTGTGAAAATATTTTTTCAAACTTAAATAAACATATGAGATCTTTGCGAAATAACGTTTGGCATTATAAGCTTTTCCGTGCCTATTTACTTAAAGGAATTACCCCACGTGGTTTAAGGATACGCACACAACAATTGATAAATACCCCTGATGATCTTTTACTTAAACAATGGAGTGAGGTTCAACAAGAAACATCTCTCAAATTTGTTGAAATATTGGCTAACTACCATAATAGAATCATTGAACAGGAAATTTCATCCATCACCTCACTTAGTGACAAGGCTAAACAATTTGAGAGACAGACCATATATACAAATAGTATTAAAAATTTGAGTAAGGAATTACTCACGTTGGAATCCCAGTTAAAAGAAAGGAAAAGGAAAAATTTCAAAGAGACTTAAATGACTATACCAAAGGTGATCCTTTTAATTTTGAAAACAAAGCAAAACATGTCCGATTTACTGCCCAAAATCGGATCAATCCTAAAAGGAAATGGACCAAATCCAAAAAAGTTACACCTCATAATACTGATACTTCAGCTGATGATTACTCTTCTTCGGGTTTAGATACTGATTCTGCGGGTGCCACAGGCTCACCAGCATTAAAAAGAAGGAATTCCACAACCACGCAAGGTTTACACATAGGAGGAGGGGGGGAGCAGAAAACATAAAAGATGTGGACAATATGGAAACTCTACTACAGATGTTTGTGACAAAGTAATAAATGTAAACATTACTAACATTTCATCACATGTCCTTTCCTCCTCCAAAATTGAAATTCTTAATAAAGGATTATCATTTATTCCTGTTTTTTTTGTTTCAGAAGAAAGTTTTGTTCATGATATTACTTCATTTTGTAGGATTCTTAACCTCAAACTATTTTTTCAGGAACAACAATCATCAAAGATCTCTGATGTATTCAAATATCACAGATCTTCCTTCATGCCACCCATGAATCATCACGTTTCTATGTTTCAACAAGCCATGATTAAAGACCTTCATTTTCAATTTAGGTCAGCCCCACCTTTACCAAATAATGTATCCAAAACTTGTATGGATAACATCACTAAACTAGCTAATAACCATAATTTGGTTATTATTGGTGCTGACAAAGGGGGTTCAATAGTTGTTCAGGATTTATCCCAATATGACCATGAAGCATTTAATCAATTATCAAATGCATGACATTATTCTGAACTAACCATTGATCCAACACCGGTCTTTACACAACATATTGATTCTTTTCTCATTTCAGCTGTTGAAGAGGGGATCATCACCAAAAATACCAAGTTTCAACTCACCATTTCCAATCCTTGCCCACAGTACATATATTTTCTACCTAAAATACACAAGGAACTTCAGAATCCTCCAGGTAGACCTATTGTTTCTGGCAAAAACTCATTAACGGAACCATTATCTCTGTTTCTAACCAAATATTTACAGCCGCTTTTACAATGTGTCCGAGCAAGGATCAGGGACACGACTGAATTCCTTCAGATCATTTCCGGCACACAGCTTGAGCCAGATTGGTTACTCTGCACATTAGATGTAAAATCATTATACACCAATATACCGCACTGGGCTGGTTTGGAGGCGTTGGAATATTGGCTTAACAAGACGGAACTATATAAGCCAGGTTTTAACACTCTTTTGTTGTGTTTGACAGAACATGTACTGACTAAGAATGTGTCCTTTTATAAAGGTAAATGTTACTTGCAAACTAAGGAGACAGCTATGGGGGCTTCCTTTGCCCCCATATACGTGGATTTGTTCATGGCTTACTTTGAAGAACAGGTCATTTATGACAATTCTCACAATATTTACACTGAAGAAATGGACATTTGGCATAGATATTTGGATGATTGCTGGTTGCTATGGAGGGCTGATAGTGAATATCTTTTGGAATTCATCACTTATTTGAATGAAAATGAATGGGGAATCAAATTTTCTGTCAGCTATGATAAAAATAAAATTATTTTTTTAGATGTTTTGGTTTGCCGTGCATCTGACCATACGCTAACAACAGAAATTCATCGTAAATTCCCTGAAAACAATTCACTACT